>NC_092720.1:154827162-155104898 GCF_047496885.1 Scyliorhinus torazame
CCTTACCCGTAATGCTCCTTGCATTAAAACATATGCACTTCAGGCCACCAGCCCCGCTGTGTTCAGCAACTTCTCCCCGTCTGCTCTGCCTCAGAGCCACACTGTCCCTATTCCCTAGTTCTCCCTCAACGCTCTCACCTTCTGACCTATTGCTCCCGTGCCCACCCCCCTGCCATACTAGTTTAAACCCTCCCGTGTGACACTAGCAAATCTCGCGGCCAGGATATTTATGCCTCTCCGGTTTAGATGCAACCCGTCCATCTTATACAGGTCACACCTGCCCCGGAAGAACTCCCAGTGGTCCAGATAACAGAAACCCTCCCTCCTACACCAGCTGTTTAGCCACGTGTTTGTCTGCTCTATCTTCCTATTTCTAGCCTCACTGGCAAGTGGCACAGGGAGTAATCCCGAGATTACAACCCTCGAGGTCCTGTCTTTTAACTTTCTGCCTAGCTCCCTGAACTCCTGCTGCAGGACCTCATGCCCCTTCCTGCCTATGTCGTTAGTACCAATATGTACAACGACCTCTGCCTGTTTGCCCTCCCCCTTCAGGATTCCCTCTACCCGTTCGGAGACATCCTGGACCCTGGCACCAGGGAGGCAACATACCATCCTGGAGTCTCTTTCACCTCCACAGAAGCGCCTATCTGTGCCCCTGACTATAGAGTCCCCTATAACTATTACTCTTCTGCGCTTTGACCCTCCCTTCTGAACATCAGAGCCAGCCGTGGTGCCACTGCTCTGGCTGCTGCTGTTTTCCCCTGATAGGCTATCCCCCCCGACAGTATCCAAAGGGGTATATCTGTTCGAGAGGGGGACAACCACAGGGGATTCCTGCACTGACTGCCTGCCCTTTCTGGTGGTCACCCATTTCTCTGCCTGCACCTTGGGTGTGACCACACTTACATAACTGCGATCTATGACGCTTTCCGCCACCTGCATGCTCCTAAGTGCATCCAATTGCTGCTCCAACCGAACCATGCGGTCTGTGAGGAGCTGCAGTTGGGTGCACTTTCTGCAGATGAAGCCATCCGGGACGCTGGAAGCCTCCCGGACCTGCCACATCTCACAGTCAGAGCACAGCACCCCTCTAACTGACATTGCGTCAATTAATTAAAATTAAAATTTGTCTTTTTTTTTTTATAAATACTTTTTTTTTTTAAATTACAAAGTTACTGTCAACTATCTGTTTCCTAGCACTAGATTTCTAATAGAAATGCGATAGCTAACTATAATATTCTCCGATCTCTGGCTTAGATATCCTCTAAATTATAATTAAGTTATTATGTTTAATTAGTTCCCAAATACTCAAAAAAAATTTAGGTTAGAATCCCAACCAGCCACTCAGGTCACAGCTTTTCTGTGATGTCACTTCAGTTTCCCCCCGACACACACAATTTGAAAAAAAGGTATAAAAGTAAAAATCACTTGCTTACCTTCTGAGATGTTCTCAGGTTCTCTCGCTGACAGAGACTGCTCCTCCACCTCCAATCCTTGACCTGCACAATGCTAATAATATAATAATATAATATGGCACTTACCTTACACCAATGGGTCTTATTATTAGGTTAGAGGAGGAGGGCGGGTGGGAGACACTACACGTGTAGTGTCTCGGGTTTCCTCTCCACCAGAATTTATTGGTTGGGGGGGGGGGGGGGGGGGGGAAACTTGCCAGAGGTCGAACTTCCGGTTCCCGCCGAAATCCAAAGGGCTGCTCCTGTAAAGGTAAGGTTTTTAAACACACTACTCACCTCCAAGAAGGCCCCTGCGCACCGCTGCCGCCGAAATCCAAAGGGCTGCTCCTGTAAAGGTAAGAGCTTTTAAACTAACTACTCACCTCCCAGAAGGCCCCTGCGCACCGCTGCCGCCGAAATCCAAAGGGCTGCTCCTGTAAAGGTAAGGTTTTTAAACACACTACTCACCTCCAAGAAGGCCCCTGCGCACCGCTGCCGCCGAAATCCAAAGGGCTGCTCCTGTAAAGGTAAGGTTTTTAAACTTAGTGGCTGGTTGGGATTGGGGATTGAGACGATTCACATTGGGATTGGGGATTGAGGGGATTCACATTGGGATTTGTGACTCAGGGGATTCACATTGGGATCGGGGGCGGAGGGGATTCACATTGGGATTTGTGACTGAGGGGATTCACATTGGGAGTTGGGACTATGGGGATTCAGATTGGGATCGGGGACGGAGGGGATTCAGATTGGGATTTGGGACTGAGGGGATTACATATTGGGCTTTGGGACTGAGGGGATTCACATTGGGATTGGGGTCTGAGGGGATTCACATTGGGATTGGGGACTGAGGGGTTTCACATTGGGATTGGGGACTGAGGGGATTCACATTGAGATTGGGGATTGTGAGGATTCACGTTGGGATTGGGGGTTGAGGGGATTCACATTGGGATTGCGGATTGAGGGGATTCACATTGGGAGTTGGGACTGAGGGGATTTACATTGGGATTGGGGACTGAGATGATTCACATTGGGATTGGGGTCCGAGGGGATTCACACTGGGATTGGGAATTGTGGGGTTCACATTGGGTTGGGGATTGAGGGGATTCACATTGGGATTGAGGACTGAGGGGGAATCACATTGGGATTGGGGATTGAGGGGATTCACATTGGGATTGGGGACTGAGGGGATTCACTTTGGGATTGGGGTTTGAGGATTCCGAATTGGGATTGGGGACTGAGGGGATTCACATTGGGATTGGGGACGGAGGGGATTCACATTGGGATTGGGGATTGAGGGGATTCACATTGGGATTGGGGTTAGAGGGGATTCACATTGGGATTGGGGTCTGAGGGGATTCACATTGGGATTGGGGACTGAGGGGTTTCACATTGGGATTGGGGACTGAGGGGATTCACATTGAGATTGGGGATTGTGAGGATTTACGTTGGGATTGGGGGTTGAGGGGATTCACATTGGGACTGAGGACTCAGGGGGAATCACATTGGGATTGGGGATTGAGGGGATTCACATTGGGATTGCGGATTGAGGGGATTCACATTGGGAGTTGGGACTGAGGGGATTTACATTGGGATTGGGGACTGAGATGATTCACATTGGGATTGGGGTCCGAGGGGATTCACACTGGGATTGGGGACTGAGCGGATTCACATTGGGATTGGGAATTGTGGGGTTCACATTGGGTTGGGGATTGAGGGGATTCACATTGGGATTGAGGACTGAGGGGGAATCACATTGGGATTGGGGATTGAGGGGATTCACATTGGGATTGGGGACTGAGGGGATTCACTTTGGGATTGGGGTTTGAGGATTCCGAATTGGGATTGGGGACTGAGGGGATTCACATTGGGATTGGGGACGGAGGGGATTCACATTGGGATTGGGGATTGAGGGGATTCACATTGGGATTGGGGTTAGAGGGGATTCACATTGGGATTGGGGATTGAGGAGATTCACTTTGGGATTTGGGATTGAGGCTGTAGATTCATAATGTGATTGGGGATTGAGGGGATGCACATTGGGTTTGGGGATTGACGAGATTCACATTGGAATTTCGACTGAGAGGATTTACTTTGGGATTGGGGATTGAGGGTATTCACATTGGGATTGGGGACTGAGGGGATTCACATTGGGATTGGGGATTGAGGGGATTCACATTGGGATTGGGGACTGAGGAGGATTCACATTCGGTTTGGGGATTGTGGGGATTCACATTGGGTTTGGGGACTGAGGGGATTCACATTGGGATTGGGGATTGTGGGGTTAACATTGGGATTGGGGATTGAGGGGATTCACATTGGGATTGAGGACTGAGGGGGAATCACATTGGGATTGGGGATTGAGGGGATTCACATTGGGATTGGGGATTGAGGGGATTCACATTGGGATTGAGGACTGAGGGGGAATCACATTGGGATTGGGGATTGTGGGGTTAACATTGGGATTGGGGATTGAGGGGATTCACATTGGGATTGAGGACTGAGGGGGAATCACATTGGGATTGGGGATTGAGGGGATTCACATTGGGATTGGGGATTGAGGGGATTCACATTGGGATTGAGGACTGAGGGGATTCACATTGGAATTGGGGACTGATGGGATTCACATTGTGATTGGGGACTGAGTGGATTCTCATTGGGATTGGGGCCTGAGGATTCCGCATTGGGATTGGGGACTGAGGGGATTCACATTGGGATTGGGGATTGAGGGGATTCACATTGGGATACAGGATTGAGGAGATTCACATTAATATTGGGGACTGAGGATTCCGCACTGGGATTGGGGATTGAGGGGATTCACATTGGGATTGGGGACTGAGGGGATTCAAAGAACAAAGAAATGTACAGCACAGGAACAGGCCCTTCGGCCCTCCAAGCCCGTGCCGACCATGCTGCCTGACTAAACTACAATCTTCTACACTTCCTGGGTCCGAATCCTTCTATTCCCTTCCTATTCATGTATTTGTCAAGATGCCCCTTAAATGTCACTACCGTCCCTGCTTCCACCACCTCCTCCGGTAGCGAGTTCCAGGCACCCACTACCCTCTGCGTAAAAAACTTGTCTCGTACATCTACTCTAAACCTTGCCCCTCTCACCTTAAACCTATACCCCCTAGTAATTGACCCCTCTACCCTGGGGAAAAGCCTCTGACTATCCACTCTGTCTGTGCCCCTCATAATTTTGTGTACCTCTATCAGGTCTCCCCTCAACCTCCTTCATCCCAGTGAGAACAAACCGAGTTTATTCAACCGCTCCTCATAGCTAATGCCCTCCATACCAGGCAACATTCTGGTAAATCTCTTCTGCACCCTCTCTAAAGCCTCCACATCCTTCTGGTAGTGTGGCGACCAGAATTGAACACTATACTCCAAGTGTGGCCTAACTAAGGTTCTATACAGCTGCAACATGACTTGCCAATTCTTATACTCAATGCCCCGGCCAATGAAGGCAAGCATGCCATATGCCTTCTTGACGACCTTCTCCACCTGTGTTGCCCCTTTCAATGACCTGTGGACCTGTACTCCTAGATCTCTTTGACTTTCAATACTCTTGAGGGTTCTACCATTCACTGTATATTCCCTACCTGCATTAGACCTTCCAAAATGCATTACCTGGGACTTCCGGGTGCGGCGATGACCAGCTGAGTCGCACGTTTCGGCAGCTCCCTGTGAAATGGACTTTTGGGCTCTTGATAGGAGCCCCAACGGCAATTTTGACGGCTAAAATCACTGTGCGGTAAACCAGAAGGGAATCCCCCCTGGATACAGATGGAAAAAGGAGGAGAGAGTGGCCAGATTGCAGTGGATCCTTTAGAACAGCGGCAAGGAAGGCAAGCAAAAACCAAGATGGCGTCGGAAGGTGGCAGTTTAACATGGGGCCCTGAACAACAAGAGTTCTTGAAATGCTGTGTGGAAGAGATCAAAAAGGAAATGAAGAAAGAGCTGTTGGCCCCGATACTACAGGCGATCGATGGGCTAAAGGAGGAACAAAAGACCCAGGAGCGGGAGCTTCGGGTCGTGAAGGCAAAGGCAGCCGAGAATGAGGACGATATACAGGGCCTGGTGGTGAAGACGGAGACGCAGGAGGCACATCAGAAACGATGTGTGGAAAGGTTGGAGGCACTGGAGAACAACGCAAGGAGGAACAACCTGAGGATTCTTGGTCTTCCTGAAGGTGTGGAGGGAGCGGACGTCGGGGCATATGTGAGCACGATGCTGCACTCGTTAATGGGAGCGGAGGCCCCGGCGGGTCCATTGGAGGTGGAGGGAGCATACCGAGTGATGGCGCGAGGACCGAGAGCAGGAGAAATTCCCAGAGCCATAGTGGTGAGATTCCTCCGTTTTAAGGATAGAGAAATGGTCCTTAGATGGGCGAAGAAAACTCGGAGCAGTAAATGGGAGAACGCGGTGATCCGCGTTTATCAAGACTGGAGTGCGGAGGTGGCGAGAAGGAGGGCGAGCTTTAATCGGGCCAAGGCGGTGCTTCATAAAAAGAAGATAAAATTTGGAATGCTGCAACCGGCAAGACTGTGGGTCACATATCGAGGGAGGCACCACTACTTTGAGACGGCGGATGAAGCGTGGACTTTTATTGTGGAAGAAAAACTGGAATGAGCGGGTTATTAAAAAGAACGTTCGAACAAAGTGGTGGGGCGAATGTGGGGGGCAAAGAGGGGTTTTATGTACTAATCCTGCAATGTGGTAACTTTTCTCTCTCCCACAGGTGGTGATGGGGGGAGGAGGGGAGGTGGAGGAGATGGGGCGTTGGCCATTGGGGGCGGGGCCAAGGGAGAAGCGCGGGCTTGGTTCCCGCGCTATGATAATCATGGCGGGAATAGAGAAGCAGGAAGGAGGGGGCGTCGCACGGTGCGAGCCGAGGTCACGGGGGGAAGCCGAGGTCAGCCAGAGTTTGCTGACTTCTGGGAGCAACATGGGGGGAGTAATTACGCTAGCGGGGGATCTAGCGGGGGGGGGGTGGGAGGGGGGAATTACTGGGTTGCTGCTGCTGGGGACAGGGGGGAGCTGGTATGGGAGAGGATGGGCGGGGGGGGCACCGCCTGGGGGAGATACAGCTGCGTGGGAACCGGGTGAGGAGCTGGAAAAAGGTGATGGCTAATCGACAAGGGGGGGGGGTAGGAAGCCCCCCAACTCGGCTGATCACGTGGAACGTGAGAGGGCTGAACGGGCCGATAAAGAGGGCACGGGTACTCGCACACCTTAAGAAACTTAAGGCAGATGTGGTTATGTTACAGGAAACGCACCTGAAACTGATAGACCAGGTTAGGCTACGCAAAGGATGGGTGGGGCAGGTGTTCCATTCGGGGCTAGATGCGAAAAACAGGGGGTTGGCTATATCAGTGGGGAAGCGGGTAATGTTCGAGGCAAAGACTATAGTGGCGGATAACGGGGGCAGATACGTGATGGTGAGTGGCAAACTACAGGGGGAGACGGTGGTTTTGGTAAACGTATATGCCCCGAACTGGGATGATGCCAATTTTATGAGGCGGATGCTAGGACGCATTCCGGACCTAGAGATGGGAAAGCTGATAATGGGGGGAGATTTTAATACGGTGTTGGAACCAGGGCTGGATAGGTCGAAGTCCAGGACTGGAAGGAGGCCAGCAGCAGCCAAGGTACTTAAAGATTTTATGGAGCAGATGGGAGGTGTAGACCCGTGGAGATTTAGCAGACCTAGGAGTAAGGAGTTCTCGTTTTTCTCCTATGTCCATAAAGTCTACTCGCGAATAGACTTTTTTGTGCTGGGTAGGGCATTGATCCCGAAGGTGAGGGGAACGGCGTATACGGCTATAGCCATTTCGGATCACGCTCCACACTGGGTGGACTTGGAGATAGGGGAGGAAACAGGAGGGCGCCCACCCTGGAGAATGGACATGGGACTAATGGCAGATGAGGGGGTGTGTCTAAGGGTGAGGGGGTGCATTGAAAAGTACTTGGAACTCAATGATAATGGGGAGGTCCAGGTGGGAGTGGTCTGGGAGGCGTTGAAGGCGGTGGTTAGAGGGGAGCTGATATCAATAAGGGCACATAAAGGGAAGCAGGAGAGTAAGGAATGGGAGCGGTTGCTGCAAGAACTTTTGAGGGTGGACAGACAATATGCGGAAGCACCGGAGGAGGGACTGTACAGGGAAAGGCAAAGGCTACATGTAGAATTTGACTTGCTGACTACAGGCACTGCAGAGGCACAATGGAGGAAGGCACAGGGTGTACAGTACGAATATGGGGAGAAGGCGAGCAGGTTGCTGGCACACCAATTGAGGAAAAGGGGAGCAGCGAGGGAAATAGGGGGAGTGAGGGATGAGGAAGGAGAGATGGAGCGGGGAGCGGAGAGAGTGAATGGAGTGTTCAAGACATTTTATAAAAAATTATATGAAGCTCAACCCCCGGATGGGAGGGAGAGAATGATGGGCTTCTTGGATCGGCTGGAATTTCCCAAGGTGGAAGAGCAGGAAAGGGTGGGACTGGGAGCACAGATCGAGGTAGAAGAAGTGGTGAAAGGAATTAGGAGCATGCAGGCGGGAAAGGCCCCGGGACCGGATGGATTCCCAGTCGAATTCTATAGAAAATATGTGGACTTGCTCGCCCCGGTACTGACGAGGACCTTTAATGAGGCAAAGGAAAGGGGACAACTGCCCCCGACTATGTCTGAAGCAACGATATCGCTTCTCTTAAAGAAGGAAAAGGACCCGCTACAATGCGGGTCCTATAGACCTATTTCCCTCCTAAATGTAGATGCCAAGGTCCTGGCCAAGGTAATGGCAATGAGAATAGAGGAA
Source organism: Scyliorhinus torazame (assembly GCF_047496885.1). NCBI lineage: Eukaryota > Metazoa > Chordata > Chondrichthyes > Carcharhiniformes > Scyliorhinidae > Scyliorhinus > Scyliorhinus torazame. Next base: position 154,835,432 of record NC_092720.1, read on the forward strand.
TGTGTCCCGGGGGTGGTCCACGAGGACCAAACTGGGTTTGTGAAGGGGAGACAGCTGAACACGAATATACGGAGGTTGTTAGGGGTAATGATGATGGCCCCACCAGAGGGAGAAACGGAGATAGTAGTGGCGATGGATGCCGAGAAAGCATTTGATAGAGTGGAGTGGGATTATTTGTGGGAGGTGTTGAGGAGATTTGGTTTTGGAGAGGGGTATGTTAGATGGGTGCAGCTGTTGTATAGGGCCCCAGTGGCGAGCGTGGTCACGAATGGACGGGGATCTGCATATTTTCGGCTCCATAGAGGGACAAGGCAGGGATGCCCTCTGTCCCCATTATTGTTTGCACTGGCGATTGAGCCCCTGGCGATAGCGTTGAGGGGTTCCAAGAAGTGGAGGGGAGTACTTAGGGGAGGAGAAGAGCACCGGGTATCTTTGTATGCGGACGATTTGCTACTATACGTGGCGGACCCGGCGGAGGGGATGCCAGAAATAATGCAGATACTTGGGGAGTTTGGGGAGTTTTCAGGTTATAAATTGAACATGGGGAAAAGTGAGTTGTTTGTGGTGCATCCAGGGGAGCAGAGTAGAGAAATAGAGGACCTACCGTTGAGGAAGGTAACAAGGGACTTTCGTTACCTGGGGATCCAGATAGCTAAGAATTGGGGCACATTGCATAGGTTAAATTTAACGCGGTTGGTGGAACAGATGGAGGAGGATTTCAAGAGATGGGATATGGTATCCCTGTCAATGGCAGGGAGGGTGCAGGCGGTTAAGATGGTGGTCCTCCCGAGATTCCTCTTTGTGTTTCAGTGCCTCCCGGTGGTGATCACGAAGGCTTTTTTTAAAAGGATTGAAAAGAGCATCATGGGTTTTGTGTGGGCCGGGAAGACCCCGAGAGTGAGGAAGGGATTCTTACAGCGTAGCAGGGGCTGGCACTACCGAGCCTAAGTGAGTATTATTGGGCCGCTAATATTTCAATGGTGAGTAAGTGGATGGGAGAGGAGGAGGGAGCGGCGTGGAAGAGATTAGAGAGGGCGTCCTGTAGGGGGACTAGCCTACAGGCTACGGTGACAGCCCCTTTGCCGTTCTCACCGAGGAACTACACCACAAGCCCGGTGGTGGTGGCTACACTGAAGATTTGGGGACAGTGGAAACGGCATAGGGGAAAGACTGGAGCCTTGGGGGGGTCCCCGATAAGAAACAACCATAGGTTTGCCCCGGGGGGAATGGATGCGGGATATGGAATGTGGCAAAGAGCAGGAATAACGCAACTGAAAGATCTGTTTGTGGATGGGAAGTTCGCGAGTCTGGGAGCGCTGACCGAGAAATATGGGTTGCCCCAAGGGAATGCATTCAGGTATATGCAACTGAGGGCTTTTGCGAGGCAACAGGTGAGGGAATTCCCGCAGCTCCCGACACAAGAGGTGCAGGACAGAGTGATCTCAAAGACATGGGTGGGGGATGGTAAGGTGTCAGATATATATATAGGGAAATGAGGGACGAAGGGGAGACTATGGTAGATGAACTAAAAGGGAAATGGGAAGAAGAGCTGGGGGAGGAGATCGAGGAGGGGCTGTGGGCAGATGCCCTAAGCAGGGTAAACTCGTCGTCCTCGTGTGCCAGGCTAAGCCTGATTCAGTTTAAGGTATTACACAGGGCACATATGACTGGAGCACGGCTCAGTAAATTTTTTGGGGTGGAGGATAGGTGTGCGAGGTGCTCGAGAAGCCCAGCGAATCATACCCATATGTTTTGGTCATGCCCGGCACGACAGGGGTTTTGGATGGGGGTGACAAAGGTGCTTTCAAAAGTAGTAGGAGTCCGGGTCGAACCAAGCTGGGGGTTAGCTATATTTGGGGTTGCACAAGAGCCGGGAGTGCAGGAGGCGAGAGAGGCCGATGTTTTGGCCTTTGCATCCCTAGTAGCCCGGCGCAGGATATTGCTAATGTGGAAAGAAGCCAAGCCCCCGGGAGTGGAGACCTGGATAAATGACATGGCGGGGTTTATAAAGCTAGAGCGGATTAAGTTCGTCCTAAGGGGGTCGGCTCAAGGGTTCACCAGGCGGTGGCAACCGTTCGTCGAATACCTCGCAGAAAGATAGACGGAATGGGAAAAAGAAGGCAGCAGCAGCAGCCCAGGATCGGGGGGGGGGGGCGGGGGGGAGGGGTGGGGGGGGGGAGGAGGAACCAGAAGGACTCTCAGGGTTGTTAATATATACTGTATAGTATGTATAGGTCGTTGCTACAGATAATTATATATTGGACTGTTAAATTATATTTTTGGAGAGTGTTACTTGTGACAAGGCAGTTGCCAATTAGGGCTAGTTTTCATTTTTGTTACTTATTATTTATTCATTTTTTGTTTATAAAATAGGTCATTGTTATTTGTGTTGTTATAATATTGTGTAAAGGATGCACAATGTACTGTGTTGGTTGACCAAAAATTTTCAATAAAATATTTAATTAAAAAAACAAAATGCATTACCTCACATTTGTCCGGATTAAACTCCATCTGCCATCTCTCCGCCCAAGTCTCCAAACAATCTAAATCCTGCTGTATCCTCCGACAGTCCTCATCGCTATCCGCAATTCCACCAACCATTGTGTCGTCTGCAAACTTACTAATCAGACCAGTTACATTTTCCTCCAAATCATTTATATATACTACAAAGAGCAAAGGTCCCAGCACTGATCCCTGTGGAACACCACTGGTCACAGCCCTCCAATGAGAAAAGCATCCTTCCATTGCTACTCTCTGCCTTCTATGGCCTAGCCAGTTCTGTATCCACCTTGCCAGCTCACCCCTGATCCCGTGTGACTTCACCTTTTGTACTAGTCTACCATGAGGGACCTTGTCAAAGGCCTTACTGAAGTCCATATAGACAACATCCACTGCCCTACCTGCATCAATCATCTTAGTAACCTCCTCGAAAAACTCTATCAAGTTAGTGAGACACGACCTCCCCTTCACAAAACCGTGCTGCCTCTCACTAATACGTCAATTTGCTTCCAAATGGGAGTAGATCCTGTCTCGAAGAATTCTCTCCAGTAATTTCCCTACCACTGAAGTAAGGCTCACTGGCCTGTAGTTCCCGGGATTATCCTTGCTACCCTTCTTAAACAGAGGAACAACATTGCCTATTCTCCAGTCCTCCGGGACACCCCCTGAAGACAGCGAGGATCCAAAGATTTCTGTCAAGGCCCCAGCAATTTCCTCTCCAGCCTCCTTCAGTATTCTGGGGTAGATCCCATCAGGCCCTGGGGACTTATCTACCTTAATTTTTTTAAGAAACCCAACACCTCGTCTTTTTGGATCACAATGTGACCCAGGCTATCTACACCCCCTTCTCCAGACTCAACATCTACCAATTCCTTCTCTTTAGTGAATACTGATGCAAAGTATTCATTTAGTACCTCGCCCATTTCCTCTGGCTCCACACATAGATTCCCTTGCCTATCCTTCAGTGGGCCAACCCTTTCCCTGGCTACCCTCTTGCTTTTTATGTACGTGTAAAAAGCCTTGGGATTTTCCTTAACCCTATTTGCCAATGACTTTTCGTGACCACTTCTAGCCCTCCTGACTCCTTGCTTAAGTTCCTTCCTACTTTCCTTATATTCCACGCAGGCTTCGTCTGTTACCAGCCTTTTAGCCCTGACAAATGCCTCCTTTTTCTTTTTGACGAGGCCTACAATATCACTCGTCATCCAAGGTTCCCGAAAATTGCCGTATTTATCCTTCTTCCTCACAGGCACATGCCGGTCCTGTATTCCTTTCAACTGCCACTTGAAAGCCTCCCACATGTCAGATGTTGATTTGCCCTCAAACATCCGCCCCCAATCTATGTTCTTCAGTTCCCGCCTAATATTGTTATAATTAGCCTTCCCCCAATTTAGCACATTCATCCTAGGACCACTCTTATCCTTGTCCACCAGTACTTTAAAACTTACTGAATTGTGGTCACTGTTACCGAAATGCTCCCCTACTGAAACATCTACCACCTGGCCGGGCTCATTCCCCAATACCAGGTCCAGTACTGCCCCTTCCCTAGTTGAACTGTCTACATATTGTTTTAAGAAGCCCTCCTGGATGCTCCTTACAAACTCCGCCCCGTCTAAGCCCCTGGCACTAAGTGAGTCCCAGTCAATATTGGGGAAGTTGAAGTCTCCCATCACCACAACCCTGTTGTTTTTACTCTTTTCCAAAATCTGTCTACCTATCTGCTCCTCTATCTCCCGCTGGCTGTTGGGAGGCCTGTAGTATACCCCCAACATTGTGACTGCACCCTTCTTATTCCTGATCTCTACCCATATAGCCTCACTGCCCTCTGAGGTGTCCTCTCGCAGTACAGCTGTGATATTCTCCCGAACCAGTAGCGCAACTCCGCCTTCCCTTTTACATCCCCTCTATCCCGCCTGAAACATCTAAATCCTGGAACGTTTAGCTGCCAATCCTGCCCTTCCCTCAACCAGGTCTCTGGAATGGCAACAACATCATAGTTCCAAGTGCTAATCCAAGCTCTAAGTTCATCTGCCTTACCCGTAATACTTCTTGCATTAAAACATATGCACTTCAGTCCACCAGACCCGCTGTGTTCAGCAACTTCTCCCTGTCTGCTCTGCCTCAGAGCCACACTGTCCCTATTCCCTAGTTCTCCCTCAATGCTCTCACCTTCTGACCTATTGCTCCCGTGCCCACCCCCCTGCCATACTAGTTTAAACCCTCCCGTGTGACACTAGCAAACCTCGCGGCCAGGATATTTATGCCTCTCCGGTTTAGATGCAACCCGTCCTTCTTATACAGGTCACACCTGCCCCGGAAGAGCTCCCAGTGGTCCAGGTAATGGAAACCCTCCCTCCTACACCAGCTGTTTAGCCACGTGTTTAGCTGATCTATCTTCCTATTTCTAGCCTCACTGGCACGTGGCACAGGGAGTAATCCCGAGATTACAACCCTCGAGGTCCTGTCTTTTAACTTTCTGCCTAGCTCCCTGAACTCCTGCTGCAGGACCTCATGCCCCTTCCTGCCTATGTCGTTAGTACCAATATGTACAACGACCTCTGCCAGTTTGCCCTCCCCCTTCAGGATGCCCTCTACCCGTTCGGATTCACATTGGGATTGGGGACTGAGGGGAATCACATTGGGATACGGGATTGAGGAGATTCACATTGAGATTAGGGACTGAGGGGATTCACATTGGGATTGGGGATTGAGACGATTCACATTGGGATTGAGGACTGAGGGGGAATCACATTGGGATTGGGGATTGTGGGGTTAACATTGGGATTGGGGATTGAGGGGATTCACATTGGGATTGAGGACTGAGGGGGAATCACATTGGGATTGGGGATTGAGGGGATTCACATTGGGATGGGGGTTGAGGGGATTCACATTGGGATTGAGGACTGAGGGGGAATCACATTGGAATTGGGGATTGAGGGGATTCACATTGGGATTGGGGATTGAGGGGTTTACATTGGGATTGAGGAGAATCACATTGTGAATGGGGACTGAGGAAAGTCACATTGGGATTGGTGACTGAGAGGATTCACATTGGGATTGGGGACTGAGGGGATTCACATTGGGATTGGGGATTGAGGGGATTCACATTGGGATTGAGGACTGGGGAGAATCACATTGTGAATGGGGACTGAGGAAAGTCACATTGGGATTGGGGACTGAGAGAGATTCACATTGGGATTGGGGACTAGGGGATTCACATTGGGATTGGGGATAGAGGGGATTTACATTGGGATTGGGGTCTGAGGGGGATTCACATTGGGATTGGAGTTTGAGGGGATTCACATTGTGATAGGGGATTGAGGAGATTCACATTGGGATTTGGGATTGAGGTGGGGGATTAACATTGGGATTGGGGTTTGAGAGGATTCACATTGGGATTGGGGATTGACGAGATTCACATTGGGATTGGGGACTGAGAGGATTCACATTGGGATTGTGGTCTGAGTATTCCGCATTGGGATTGGGGATTCACATTGGGATTGGGTTCTGAGGATCCCGCATTGGGATTGCGACTGAGATGATTCACATTGGGATTGGGGACTCAGTGGATTCACATTGAGATTGGGGCCTGAGGATTCCGCATTGGGATTGGGGACTGAGGGGATTCACATTGGGATTGTGGACTGAGGAGATTCACATTGGGATTGGGGACAGGGAATTCACACTGGGATTGGGGACTGAGGGGACTTCACATTGGGTTTGGGGATTCAGAGAATTCACATTGGAAGTGAGGGGATTCACATTGGGATTGGGGATTGAGGCGATTCACATTGGGATAGGGGATTGAGGAGATTCACATTAGAATTTGGGATTGAGGCGGTGGATTCACATTGAGATTAGGGATTGAGGGGATTCACATTGGGATTGGGGATTGTCGAGATTCACATTGGGATTGCGACTGAGGATTCACAATGGGATTGGGGACTGATGGGATTCACATTGAGGTTGGGGACTGAGGGGATTCACATTGGGATTGGGGATTGAGGGGATTCACATTAGGATTGGGGACTGAGGGGATTCACATTGGGATTGTGGTCTGAATATTCCGCATTGGGATTGGGTATTCACATTGGGATTGTGTTCTGAGGATTCCGCATTGGGATTGCGACTGAGATGATTCACATTGGGATTGGGGACTCAGGGGATTCACATTGAGATTGGGGACTGAGGGGACTCACATTGGGACTGGGGACAGAGGGGATTCACATTGGGATTGGGGCCTGAGTATTCCGCATTGGGATTGGGGACTGAGGGGGTTCACATTGGGATTGGGGACAGGGGATTCACATTGGGATTGGGGATTCAGACGATTCACATTGGGATTGAGGGGATTCACATTGGGATTGGGGATTGAGGCGATTCACATTGGGATTGGGGATTGAGGAGATTCACATTGGAATTTGGGATTGAGGCGGGGGATTCACATTGAGATTAGGGATTGAAGGGATTCACATAGGGATTGGGGATTGTCGAGATTCACATTGGGATTGCGACTGAGGATTCACATTGGGATTGGGGACTGATGGGATTCACATTGGGGTTGGGGACTGAGGGTATTCACATTGGGATTGGGGATTGAGGGGATTCACATTATCATAGATTATCATAGAATTTACAGTGTAGAAGGAGGCCATTCGGCCCATCGAGTCTGCACCAGCTCTTGGAAAGAGCACCCTACCCAAGGTCAACACCTCCACCCTATCCCCATAACCCAGTAACCCCACCCAACACTGAGGGCAATTTTGGACACTAAGGGCAATTTATCATGGCCAATCCACCTAACCTGCACATCTTTGGACTGTGGGAGGAAACCGGAGCACCCGGAGGAAACCCACGCACACACGGGGAGGATGTGTAGACTCCACACAGACAGTGACCCAAGCCGGAATCGAACCTGAGACCCTGGAGCTGTGAAGCATTTGTGCTATCCATAATGCTACCTTGCTGCCCTAATATTGGGGACTGAGGGGATTCACATTGGGATTGGGGTTAGAGGGGATTTACATTAGGATTAGGGATTGAGGAGATTTACATTGGATTGTGGATTGAGGGGATTCACATTGGGAATGGGTACTGATGGGATTCACATTAGGATTGGGGACTGAGGTGATTCATATTGGGATTGTGGATTGAGGCGATTCACAAAGTGATTGGGGATTGAGAAGATTCACATTGGGATTTGGGATTGAGGTGTGGGATTCACATTGGGATTGGGGATTGAGGGGATTCACATTAGGTTTGGGGATTGACGAGATTCACATTGGGATTGCGACTGAGAGGATTCACATTGGGATTGGGGGCTGAGGAGATTCACATTGGGACTGGGGACTGAGGAGATTCACATTCCAAATGGGGATTGAGGGGATTCACATTAGGATTGGGGACTGAGGGGATTCACATTGGGATTGTGGTCTGAATATTCCGCATTGGGATTGGGGATTCACATTGGGATTGGGTTCTGAGGATTCCGCATTGGGATTGCGACTGAGATGATTCACATTGGGATTGGGGACTCAGGGGATTCACATTGAGATTGGGGACTGAGGGGACTCACATTGGGACTGGGGACAGAGGGGATTCACATTGGGATTGGGGCCTGAGTATTCCGCATTGGGATTGGGGACTGAGGGGGTTCACATTGGGATTAGGGACAGGGGATTCACATTGGGATTGGGGATTCAGAGAATTCACATTGGGATTGAGGGGATTCAAATTGGGATTGGGGATTGAGGCGATTCACATTGGGATTGGGGATTGAGGGGATTCACATTAGGATTGGGGACTGAGGGGATTCACATTGGGATTGGGGTTAGAGGGGATTCACATTAGGATTAGGGATTGAGGAGATTTACATTGGATTGTGGATTGAGGGTATTCACATTGGGAATGGGTACTGATGGGATTCACATTAGGATTGGGGACTGAGGTGATTCATATTGGGATTGTGGATTGAGGCGATTCACATAGGGATTTGGGATTGAGAAGATTCACATTGGGATTTGGGATTGAGGTGTGGGATTCACATTGGGATTGGGGATTGAGGGGATTCACATTGGGTTTGGGGATTGACGAGATTCACATTGGGATTGCGACTGAGAGGATTCACATTGGGATTGGGGGCTGAGGTGATTCACATTGGGATTGGCGACTGAGGGAATTCACATTGGGACTGGGGACTGAGGAGATTCACATTCCAAATGGGGACTGAGGGGATTCACATTGGGGTTGGGGACTGAGGGGATTCACATTGGGATTGGGAGTTGAGGAGATTCACATTGAGATTGGGGATTGAGGGGATTCACATTGGGATTAGGGATTGAGGGGATTCACATTGGGATTGGGGACTGAGGGGATTCACATTGGGAATGGACATTCAGGGGATTCACATCGATTGGGGATTAGGGGATTCACATTGGGATTGGGGCCTGAGGGGATTCACATTGGGATTTGAATGAGGGGATTCACATTGGGAATGGGGATTGAGGGGATTCACATTGGGATTGGGACTGAGGGGATTCACATTGGGATTGGGGATAGAGGGGATTTACATTGGGATTGGGGTCTGAGGGGTATTCACAATGGGATTGGAGTTTGAGGGGATTCACATTGTGATAGGGGACTGAGGGGATTCACATTGGGATTGGGGACTCATGGGATTAACATTGGGATTGGTGTTTGAGAGGATTCACATTGGGATTGGGGATTGACGAGATTCACATTGGGATTGGGGACTAGAGGATTCACATTGGGTTTGGGGATTGAGGGGATTCACATTGGGATTGGGGATTGAGGGGATTCACATTAGGATTGGGGACTGAGGGAATTCACATTGGGATTGGGGTTAGAGGGGATTCACATTGGGATTGGGGATTGAGGAGATTCACTTTGTGATTTGGGATTGAGGCTGGAGATTCATAATGTGATTGGGGATTAAGGGGATGCACATTGGGATTGGGGATTGACAAGATTCACATTGGGATTTCGACTGAGAGGATTTACTTTGGGATTGGGGATTGAGGGGATTCACATTGGGATTGTGGACTGAGGGGATTCACATTGGGATTGGGGATTGAGTGGATTCACATTGGGATTGGGGACTGAGGAGGATTCACATTCGGTTTCGGGATTGTGGGGATTCACATTGGGTTTGGGGACTGAGGGGATTCACATTGGAATTGGGGATTGTGGGGTTAACATTGGGATTTGGGATTGAGGGGATTCACATTGGGGGAATCACATTGGGATTGGGGGTTGAGGGGATTCACATTGGGATTGAGGACTGAGGGGGAATCACATTGGGATTGGGGATTGAGGGGATTCACATTGGGATTGCGGACTGATGGGATTCACATTTTGATTGGGGACTGAGGGGATTCTCATTGGGATTGGGGCGTGTGGATTCCGCATTGGGATTGGGGACTGAGGGGATTCACATTGGGATTGGGGATTGAGGGGATTCACATTGGGATACAGGATTGAGGAGATTCACATTGAGATTGGGGACTGAGGATTCCGCACTGGGATTGGGGATTGTGGGGATTCACATTGGGATTGGGGACTGAGGGGATTCAAAGAACAAAGAACAAAGAAATGTACAGCACAGGAACAGGCCCTTCGGCCCTCCAAGCCCGTGCCGACCATGCTGCCCGACTAAACTACAATCTTCTACACTTCCTGGGTCCGTATCCCTCTATTCCCATCCTATTCATATATTTGTCAAGATGCCCCTTAAATGTCACTACCGTCCCTGCTTCCTCCACCTCCTCCGGTAGCGAGTTCCAGGCACCCACTACCCTCTGCGTAAAAAACTTGTCTCTTACATCTACTCTAAACCTTGCCCCTCTCACCTTAAACCTATGCCCACTAGTAATTGACCCCTCTACCCTGGGGAAAAGCCTCTGACTATCCACTCTGTCTGTGCCACTCATAATTTTGTACACCTCTATCAGGTCTCCCCTCAACCTCCTTCGTTCCAGTGAGAACAAACCGAGTTTATTCAACCGCGCCTCATAGCTAATGCCCTCCATACCAGGCAACATTCTGGTAAATCTCTTCTGCACCCTCTCTAAAGCCTCCACATCCTTCTGGTAGTGTGGCGACCAGAATTGTACACTATACTCCAAGTGTGGCCTAACTAAAGTTCTATACAGCTGCAACATGACTTGCCAATTCTTATATTCAATGCCCCGGCAAATGAAGGCAAGCATGCCGTATGCCTTCTTGACTACCTTCTCCACCTGTGTTGCCCCTTTCAATGACCTGTGGACCTGTACTCCTAGATCTCTTTGACTTTCAATACTCTTGAGGGTTCTACCATTCACTGTATATTCCCTACCTGCATTAGACCTTCCAAAATGCATTACCCCACATTTGTCCGGATTAAACTCCATCTGCCATCTCTCCGCCCAAGTCTCCAAACAATCTAAATCCTGCTGTATCCTCCGACAGTCCTCATCGCTATCCGCAATTCCACCAACCATTGTGTCGTCTGCAAACTTACTAATCAGACCAGTTACATTTTCCTCCAAATCATTTATATATACTACAAAGAGCAAAGGCCCCAGCACTGATCCCTGTGGAACACCACTGGTCACAGCCCTCCAATGAGAAAAGCATCCTTCCATTGCTACTCTCTGCCTTCTATGGCCTAGCCAGTTCTGTATCCACCTTGCCAGCTCACCCCTGATCCCGTGTGACTTCACCTTTTGTACTAGTCTACCATGAGGGACCTTGTCAAAGGCCTTACTGAAGTCCATATAGACAACATCCACTGCCCTACCTGCATCAATCATCTTAGTGACCTCCTCGAAAAACTCTATCAAGTTAGTGAGACACGACCTGGCAGCTAATTGGCAGCTAATAGGATTGGCAGCTAAACGTTCCAGGATTTAGATGTTTCAGGCGGGATAGAGGGGGATGTAAAAGGGTAGGCGGTGTTTCGCGACTTGTTCGGGAGAATATCACAGCTATACTGAGAGAGGACACCACAGAGGGCAGTGAGGCTATATGGGTAGAGATCAGGAATAAGAAGGGTGCAGTCACAATGTTGGGGGTATACTACAGGCCTCCCAACAGCCAGCGGGAGATAGAGGAGCAGATAGGTAGACAGATTTTGGAAAAGAGTAAAAACAACAGGGTTGTGGTGATGGGAGACTTCAACTTCCCCAATATTGACTGGGACTCACTTAGTGCCAGGGGCTTAGACGGGGCGGAGTTTGTAAGGAGCATCCAGGAGGGCTTCTTAAAACAATATGTAAACAGTCCAACTAGGGAAGGGGCGGTACTGGACCTGGTATTGGGGAATGAGCCCGGCCAGGTGGTAGATGTTTCAGTAGGGGAGCATTTCGGTAACAGTGACCACAATTCAGTAAGTTTTAAAGTGCTGGTGGACAAGGATAAGAGTGGTCCGAGGATGAATGTGCTAAATTGGGGGAAGGCTAATTATAACAATATTAGGCGGGAACTGAAGAACATAGATTGGGGGCGGATGTTTGAGGGCAAACCAACATCTGACATGTGGGAGGCTTTCAAGTGTCAGTTGAAAGGAATCCAGGACAGGCATGTTCCTGTGAGGAAGAAAGATAAATACGGCAATTTTCGGGAACCTTGGATGACGAGTGATATTGTAGGCCTCGTCAAAAAGAAAAAGGAGGCATTTGTCAGGGCTAAAAGGCTGGGAACAGACGAAGCCTGTGTGGGATATAAGGAAAGTAGGAAGGAACTTAAGCAAGGAGTCAGGAGGGCTAGAAGGGGTCATGAAAAGTCATTGGCAAATAGGGTTAAGGAAAATCCCAAGGCTTTTTACACGTACATAAAAAGCAAGAGGGTAGCCAGGGAAAGGGTTGGCCCACTGAAGGATAGGCAAGGGAATCTATGTGTGGAGCCAGAGGAAATGGGCGAGGTACTAAATGAATACTTTGCATCAGTATTCACCAAAGAGAAGGAATTGGTAGATGTTGAGTCTGGAGAAGGGGGTGTAGATAGCCTGGGTCACATTGTGATCCAAAAAGACGAGGTGTTGGGTGTCTTAAAAAATATTAAGGTAGATAAGTCCCCAGGGCCTGATGGGATCTACCCCAGAATACTGAAGGAGGCTGGAGAGGAAATTGCTGAGGCCTTGACAGAAATCTTTGGATCCTCGCTGTCTTCAGGGCATGTCCCAGAGGACTGGAGAATAGCCAATGTTGTTCCTCTGTTTAAGAAGGGTAGCAAGGATAATCCCGGGAACTACAGGCCGGTGAGCCTTACTTCAGTGGTAGGGAAATTACTGGAGAGAATTCTTCGAGACAGGATCTACTCCCATTTGGAAGCAAATGGACGTATTAGTGAGAGGCAGCACGGTTTTGTGAAGGGGAGGTCGTGTCTCACTAACTTGATAGAGTTTTTTGAGGAGGTCACTAAGATGATTGATGCAGGTAGGGCAGTAGATGTTGTCTATATGGACTTCAGTAAGGCCTTTGACAAGGTCCCTCATGGTAGACTAGTACAAAAGGTGAAGTCACACGGGATCAGGGGTGAACTGGCAAGGTGGATACAGAACTGGCTAGGCCATAGAAGGCAGAGGGTAGCAATGGAGGGATGCTTTTCTAATTGGAGGGCTGTGACCAGTGGTGTTCCACAGGGATCCGTGCTGGGAACTTTGCTCTTTGTAGTATATATAAATGATTTGGAGGAAAATGTAACTGGTCTGATTAGTAAGTTTGCAGAGGACACAAAGGTTGGTGGAATTGCGGATAGCGATGAGGACTGTCTGAGGATACAGCAGGATTTAGATTGTCTGGAGACTTGGGCGGAGTGATGGCAGATGGAGTTTAATCCGGACAAATGTGAGGTAATGCATTTTGGAAGGGCTAATGCAGGTAGGGAATATACAGTGAATGGCAGAACCCTCAAGAGTATTGAAAGTCAAAGAGATCTAGGAGTACAGGTCCACAGGTCATTGAAAGGGGCAACACAGGTGGAGAAGGTAGTCAAGAAGGCATACGGCATGCTTGCCTTCATTGGCCGGGGCATTGAGTATAAGAATTGGCAAGTCATGTTGCAGCTGTATAGAACCTTAGTTAGGCCACACTTGGAGTATAGTGTTCAATTCTGGTCGCCACACTACCAGAAGGATGTGGAGGCTTTAGAGAGGGTGCAGAAGAGATTTACCAGAATGTTGCCTGGTATGGAGGGCATAAGCTATGAGGAGCGATTGAATAAACTCGGTTTGTTCTCACTGGAACGAAGGAGGTTGAGGGGCGACCTGATAGAGGTATACAAAATTATGAGTGGCATAGACAGAGTGGATAGTCAGAGGCCTTTCCCCAGGGTAGAGGGGTCAATTACTAGGGGGCATAGGTTTAAGGTGAGAGGGGCAAGGTTTAGAGTAGATGTACGAGGCAAGTTTTTTACGCAGAGGGTAGTGGGTGCGTGGAACTCACTACCGGAGGAGGTAGTGGAAGCAGGGACGATAGGGACATTTAAGGGGCATCTTGACAAATATATCAATAGGATGGGAATAGAAAGATACGGACCCAGGAAGTGTAGAAGATTGTAGTTTAGTCGGGCAGTATGGTCGGCACGGGCTTGGAGGGCCGAAGGGCCTGTTCCTGTGCTGTACATTTCTTTGTTCTTTGTTCTTTGACCTCCCCTTCACAAAACCGTGCTGCCTCTCACTAATACGTCCATTTGCTTCCAAATGTGAGTAGATCCTGTCTCGAAGAATTCTCTCCAGTAATTTCCCTACCACTGAAGTAAGGCTCACCGGCCTGTAGTTCCCGGGATTATCCTTGCTATCCTTCTTAAACAGAGGAACAACATTGGCTATTCTCCAGTCCTCCGGGACATCCCCTGAAGACAGCGAGGATCCAAAGATTTCTGTCAAGGCCCCAGCAATTTCCTCTCCAGCCTCCTTCAGTATTCTGGGGTAGATCCCATCAGGCCCTGGGGACTTAATTTTTTTAAGACACCCAACACCTCGTCTTTTTGGATCACAATGTGACCCAGGCTATCTACACACCCTTCTCCAGACTCAACATCTACCAATTCCTTCTCTTTAGTGAATACTGATGCAAAGTATTCATTTAGTACCTCGCCCATTTCCTCTGGCTCCACACATAGATTCCCTTGCCTATCCTTCAGTGGGCCAACCCTTTCCCTGGCTACCCTCTTGCTTTTTATGTACGTGTAAAAAGCCTTGGGATTTTCCTTAACCCTATTTGCCAATGACTTTTCGTGACCCCTTCTAGCCCTCCTGACTCCTTGCTTAAGTTCCTTCCTACTTTCCTTATATTCCACGCATGCTTCGTCTGTTCCCAGCCTTTTAGCCCTGACAAATGCCTCCTTTTTCTTTTTGACGAGGCCTACAATATCACTCGTCATCCAAGGTTCCCGAAAATTGCCGTATTTATCCTTCTTCTCACAGGAACATGCCGGTCCTGTATTCCTTTCAACTGCCACTTGAAAGCCTCCCACATGTCAGATGTTGATTTGCCCTCAAACATCCGCCCCCAATCTATGTTCTTCCGTTCCCGCCTAATATTGTTATAATTAGCCTTCCCCCAATTTAGCACATTCATCCTAGGACCACTCTTATCCTTGTCCACCAGTACTTTAAAACTTACTGAATTGTGGTCACTGTTACCGAAATGCTCCCCTACTGAAACATCTACCACCTGGCCGGGCTCATTCCCCAATACCAGGTCCAGTACTGCCCCTTCCCTAGTTGAACTGTCTACATATTGTTTTAAGAAGCCCTCCTGGATGCTCCTTACAAACTCCGCCCCGTCTAAGCCCCTGGCACTAAGTGAGTCCCAGTCAATATTGGGGAAGTTGAAGTCTCCCATCACCACAACCCTGTTGTTTTTACTCTTTTCCAAAATCTGTCTACCTATCTGCTCCTCTATCTCCCGCTGGCTGTTGGGAGGCCTGTAGTATACCCCCAACATTGTGACTGCACCCTTCTTATTCCTGATCTCTGCCCATATAGCCTCACTGCCCTCTGAGGTGTCCTCTCGCAGTACAGCTGTGATATTCTCCCGAAACAGTAGCGCAACTCCGCCTTCCCTTTTACATCCCCCTCTATCCCACCTGAAACATCTAAATCCTGGAACGTTTAGCTGCCAATCCTGCCCTTCCCTCAACCAGGTCTCTGTAATGGCAACAACATCATAGTTCCAAGTACTAATCCAAGCTCTAAGTTCATCTGCCTTACCCGTAATACTTCTTGCATTAAAACATATGCACTTCAGTCCACCAGACCCGCTGTGTTCAGCAACTTCTCCCTGTCTGCTCTGCCTCAGAGCCACACTGTCCCTATTCCCTAGTTCTCCCTCAATGCTCTCACCTTCTGACCTATTGCTCCCATGCCCACCCCCCTGCCATACTAGTTGAAACCCTCCCGTGTGACACTAGCAAACCTCGCGGCCAGGATATTTATGCCTCTCCGGTTTAGATGCAACCCGTCCTTCTTATACAGGTCACACCTGCCCCGGAAGAGCTCCCAGTGGTCCAGGTAATGGAAACCCTCCCTCCTACACCAGCTGTTTAGCCACGTGTTTAGCTGCTCTATCTTCCTAATTCTACCTCACTGGCACGTGGCACAGGGAGTAATCCCGAGATTACAACCCTCGAGGTCCTGTCTTTTAACTTTCTGCCTAGCTCCCTGAACTCCTGCTGCAGGACCTCATGCCCCTTCCTGCCTATGTCGTTAGTACCAATATGTACAACGACCTCTACCTGTTTGCCCTCCCCCTTCAGGATGCCCTCTACCCGTTCGGATTCACATTGGGATTGGGGACTGAGGGGAATCACATTGGGATACGGGATTGAGGAGATTCACATTGAGATTTGGGACTGAGGGGATTCACATTGGGATTGGGGATTGAGACGATTCACATTGGGATTGGGGATTGAGACGATTCACATTGGGATTGGGGATTGAGGGGATACACATTGGGAGTTGGGACTGAGGGGATTTACATTGGGATTGGGGACTGAGAGGATTCACATTGGGATTGGGGTCTGAGGGGATTCACATTGGGATTGGGGACTGAGGGGATTCACATTGGGATTGGGGATTGTGGGGTTAACATTGGGATTGGGGATTGAGGGGATTCACATTGGGATTGAGGACTGAGGGGGAATCACATTGGGATTGGGGATTGAGGGGATTCACATTGGGATTGGGGATTGAGGGGTTTACATTGGGATTGAGGACTGAGGAGAATCACATTGTGAATGGGGACTGAGGAAAGTCACATTGGATTGGTGACTGAGAGGATTCACATTGGGATTGGGGACTGAGGGGATTCACATTGGGATTGGGGATTGAGGGGATTCACATTGGGATTGAGGACTTGGGAGAATCACATTGTGAATGGGGACTGAGGAAAGTCACATTGGGATTGGGGACTGAGAGAGATTCACATTGGGATTGGGGACTGAGGGGATTCACATTGGGATTGGGGATAGAGGGGATTTACATTGGGATCAGGGTCTGAGGGGGATTCACATTGGGATTGGATTTTGAGGGGATTCACATTGTGATAGGGGACTGAGGGGATTCACATTGGGATTGGGGACTCATGGGATTCACATTGGGATTGGGGATTGAGGAGATTCACATTGGGATTTGGGATTGAGGTGGGGGATTAACATTGGGATTGGGGTTTGAGAGGATTCACATTGGGATTGGGGATTGACGAGATTCACATTGGGATTGGGGACTGAGAGGATTCACATTGGGATTGTGGTCTGAGTATTCCGCATTGGGATTAGGGATTCACATTGGGATTGGGTTCTGAGGATTCCGCATTGGGATTGCGACTGAGATGATTCACATTGGGATTGGGGACACAGGGGATTCACATTGAGATTGGGGACTCACGGGATTCACATTGGGACTGTGGACTGAGGGGATTCACATTGGGATTGGGGCCTGAGGATTCCGCATTGGGATTGGGGACTGAGGGGTTAACATTGGGATTGGGGATTGAGGGGATTCACATTGGGATTGAGGACTGAGGGGGAATCACATTGGGATTGGGGATTGAGGGGATTCACATTGCGATTGGGGATTGAGGGGATTCACATTGGGATTGAGGACTGAGGGGGAATCACATTGGGATTGGGGATTGAGGGGATTCACATTGGGATTGGGGATTGAGGGGTTTACATTGGGATTGAGGACTGAGGAGAATCACATTGTGAATGGGGACTGAGGAAAGTCACATTGGATTGGTGACTGAGAGGATTCACATTGGGATTGGGGACTGAGGGGATTCACATTGGGATTGGGGATTGAGGGGATTCACATTGGGATTGAGGACTGGGGAGAATCACATTGTGAATGGGGACTGAGGAAAGTCACATTGGGATTGGGGACTGAGAGAGATTCACATTGGGATTGGGGACTGAGGGGATTCACATTGGGATTGGGGATAGAGGGGATTTACATTGGGATCGGGGTCTGAGGGGGATTCACATTGGGATTGGATTTTGAGGGGATTCACATTGTGATAGGGGACTGAGGGGATTCACATTGGGATTGGGGACTCATGGGATTCACATTGGGATTGGGGATTGAGGAGATTCACATTGGGATTTGGGATTGAGGTGGGGGATTAACATTGGGATTGGGGTTTGAGAGGATTCACATTGGGATTGGGGATTGACGAGATTCACATTGGGATTGGGGACTGAGAGGATTCACATTGGGATTGTGGTCTGAGTATTCCGCATTGGGATTAGGGATTCACATTGGGATTGGGTTCTGAGGATTCCGCATTGGGATTGCGACTGAGATGATTCACATTGGGATTGGGGACACAGGGGATTCACATTGAGATTGGGGACTCAGGGGATTCACATTGGGACTGTGGACTGAGGGGATTCACATTGGGATTGGGGCCTGAGGATTCCGCATTGGGATTGGGGACTGAGGGGATTCACATTGGGATTGGGGACTGAGGAGATTCACATTGGGATTCGGGACAGGGGATTCACATTGGGATTGGGGACTGAGGGGGATTCACATTGGGATTGGGGATTCAGAGAATTCACATTGGGAGTGAGGGGATTCACATTGGGATTGGGGATTGATGCGGTGGATTCACATTGAGATTAGGGATTGAGGGGATTCACATTGGGATTGGGGATTGTCTAGATTCACATTGGGATTGCGACTGAGGATTCACAATGGGATTGGGGACTGATGGGACTCACATTGGGGTTGGGGACTGAGGGGATTCACATTGGGATTGGGGATTGAGGGGATTCACATTAGGATTGGGGACTGAGGGGATTCACATTGGGATTGTGGTCTGAGTATTCCGCATTGGGATTGGGGATTCACATTGGATTGGGTTCTGAGGATTCCGCATTGGGATTGCGACTGAGATGATTCACATTGGGATTGGGGACGCAGGGGATTCACATTGAGATTGGGGACTGAGGGGACTCACATTGGGACTGGGGACTGAGGGGATTCACATTGGGATTGGGGACTGAGGAGTCCGCATTGGGATTGGGGACTGAGGGGGTTCACATTGGGATTGCGGACTGAGGGGATTCACATTGGGATTGGGGACAGGGGATTCACATTGGGATTGGGGACTGAGAGGGATTCACATTGGGATTGGGGATTCAGAGGATTCACATTGGGATTGAGGGGATTCACATTGGGATTGGGTATTGAGGCGATTCACATTGGGATTGGGGATTGAGGAGATTCACATTGGAATTTGGGATTGAGGCGGGGGATTCACATTGAGATTAGGGATTGAAGGGATTCACATTGGGATTGGGGATTGTCGAGATTCACATTGGGATTGCGACTGAGGATTCACATTGGGATTGGGGACTGATGGGATTCACATTGGGGTTGGGGACTGAGGGTATTCACATTGGGATTGGGGATTGAGGGGATTCACATTAGGATTGGGGACTGAGGGGATTCACATTGGGATTGGGGTTAGAGGGGATTCACATTAGGATTAGGGATTGAGGAGATTTACATTGGGATTGTGGATTGAGGTGATTCACATTGGGAATGGGTACTGATGGGATTCACATTAGGATTGGGGACTGAGGTGATTCATATTGGGATTGTGGATTGAGGCTATTCACATAGGGATTGGGGATTGAGAAGATTCACATTGGGATTTGGGATTGAGGTGTGGGATTCACATTGGGATTGGGATTGAGGGGATTCACATTGGGTTTGGGGATTGACGAGATTCACATTGGGATTGCGACTGAGAGGATTCACATTGGGATTGGGGACTGTTGGAATTCACATTGGGACTGGGGACTGAGGAGATTCACTTTCGAAATGGGGACTGAGGGGATTCACATTGGGGTTGGGGACTGAGGGGATTCACATTGGGATTGGGAGTTGAGGAGATTCACATTGAGATTGGGGATTGAGGGGATTCACATTGGGATTAGGGATTGAGGGGATTCACATTGGGATTGGGGACTGAGGGGATTCACATTGGGAATGGAGATTCAGGGGATTCACATGGATTGGGGATTAGGGGATTCACATTGGGATTGGAGCCTGAGGGGATTCACATTGGGATTTGAATGAGGTGATTCACATTGGGAATGGGGATTGAGGGGATTCACATTGGGATTGGGGACTGAGGGGATTCACATTGGGATTGGGGATTGATGGGATTCACATTGTGATTTGGGACTGAGGGGATTCTCATTGGGATTGGGGCCTGAGGATTCCGCATTGGGATTGGGTACTGAGGGGATTCACATTGGGATTGGGGATTGAGGGGATTCACCTTGGGATACAGGATTGAGGAGATTCACATTGGGATTGGGGACTGAGGATTCCGCATTGGGATTGGGGATTGAGGGGATTCACATTGGGATTGGGGACTGAGGGGATTCACATTGGGATTGGGGACTGAGGGGAATCACATTGGGATACGGGATTGGGGAGATTCACATTCAGATTAGGGACTGAGGGGATTCACATTGGGATTGGGGACGGAGTGGATTCACATTGGGATTGGGGATTGAGACGATTCACATTGGGATTGGGGATTTAGGGGATTCACATTGGTATTGAGGACTCAGGAGAATCACATTGTGAATGGGGACTGAGGAAAGTCACATTGGGATTGGGGACTGAGAGGATTCACATTGGGATTGGGGTTTGAGGGGATTCACATTGGGATTGTGGATTGAGGGGATTCACATTGGGATTGAGGACTTAGGAGAATCACATTGTGAATGGGGACTGAGGAAAGTCACATTGGGATTGGGGACTGTAGAGGGTGCCATCTCCGCTACTCCACTACTGGGCCAATATCTGGGGTTCGAATATCTGTGTGTGTCTCTCTCCAGCTGGCACTGAAACTTCAGAGGCCAGGGGATGTCGCACTGGGACACTTCCACTGAAGAGAGCACTGATTCAAGCCTGCCGTTTATTCCTAACCGACAGCCTGAGACTTATATCACACAGATCTCCAGACCCCTACCAATACCCAGGTGATTCTCTCTCTTGCCGGTGGTGCAACAGCCACCCGGTTCCTACTCCACTAGAGTAGCTTTCCCAAGAGAGAGAATAGGACACTGCTGTTTATTCCCTAACCAGCAGTCTGTCCTGAGTGAATCGCTCAAGATGACCCTCGATTCCTGAACCCGGAATTAAGGTGAGGAGTATTTTAACAATGACTTGGTCAGAGATCGCTGGTGAAGGATTGAAGAATTTAAACGACTCCAATTAGCATCAAATCAAGATTTATTGTAAAACCCAGGTCAAAATCATCAACAGAAGAAACACAGTAAAATCTTATGCTCTAATACAACTAAGTCTATTCAAAAGGTAATATAGCGGACACAACGAAAATTCTTACAGTTACACAGGTTTTAGCAAAATCACAAGGCACAAAACAAGTTCCCTTCCCCAAAGCCTCAACCACTATTAAAATCAAGGGAGTTTCGCAAGCTGCTGCGGGTTACTTACGGTCACAGGCTGCAGAGGTCAAGTCAGGGGTGCAGAGGTCGAGCCAGGAACGAACAGCCCCCTCTCGAAAACACAGCCCCTTTTATATAGTTATACCTGGCTTTGTTCTGTGATCGGCCAGCCCCTTTTGCATTGAGAAGGTAAGTTTTTAAAAGTTCCCGCTGGTCCCGCCCCCTTTGGGCCGGTCAGAGCTGTATGTTTCCGGGGTATTCCTTGCAGGTCCGCTTCTTCCAGCTGGGCAGACCTGCGCGATTTGAATTTGGCGCTGGCTCCGCCCCCTTCCTTCAGTGAGTTTCAGCCGGCAGCTTCTGTCAAGCTTGGAGTACCTCCCCCAGGTCCGCCTCCAACTTGGGTTTTCTGCCGGTAGCTTCTGTCAAGCTTGGAGTACCTCCCCCAGGTCCGCCTCCAACTTGGTTTTTTTCAGACTTGCGCGATTTGAATTTGGCGCTGGCTCCGCCCCCCTCCTCCCAGTGAGTTTCTGCCGGTAGCTTCTGTCAAGATTGGAGTACCTCCCCCAGGTCCGCCTCCAACTTGGTTTTTCCTCTACCGCTGATTTTCTAGGGGCTTTTCCAGCGCAATATGCTGGACTCAGACAGTCTGATTTCTAGTTTTAATGAGGTTAGGCTCTTCTGTGGAGAATTTCAGTGTCTTCCAGCTGCTCCGGAGATGGCTGCTGTTCTCACCTCGCTATGTTGATGGGGTGCTAATTGGATTCTACTCTGGTGGAGGCCAGGTCATTTACATTTGCATGGGGCTATGACCATCCCATTGTCCTGCTTGCATGCAAGCCTCCTGTGTATTCCCGTGCCCCTTTGTCTGTGTCTTGATGTTATCTTGTTTGTCTGGCCCCTTCTTCCTTGTAGCTCCTAGGGGGGTGTTTGTAAATGTTTATGTATTTATGCCCTTACTCGGCTCAGCGGGCCAAGCCTGCTGGGAAAACTGGTTCTGTTCCCTTGGCTGGAAAGTCGGTTTAAAGTCTCTGAGTTTCTCCGAAAAGGGCCGAATTGCCCGAAAACCTTACAGATGCCCCTTCGATACGTCCCTACCTGCTTGGATCGTATCGACACAGGTGAAGGGCAATTGTGTGCCTTTGTGTGGACCGTAGGTCCCCCCCTCAGCAACATGCGAAATTACAATTCCCAAGACAGTTCCCTTAATCTAGGCTACCCCTGTTTTCAATGAAAGGGAAAGAAACACCATATCTAATTTAAACACATAGTAACATATACACATTTCACCGGAACCCCAAACGTAAGGGTCCCTGTACATATATTACAGTCAAATAACTGAAGACCCGCGCTGTATACAACTATTTACACTACGACTTTTCTTTGGTGGGCTGCACTCAGCGTCTCCCCGAGGACCCGATGAAGGCTCTTCATTTTCCTCCGTCGTCGGTACCTGCAGCTGAGGCAACATAAATATAACACTACGAAAACTTGTAACACTACTAACAAATGTGAGGCTATTCGGATCCAGGCTGGGATCACAATCCATGATCCCATGTTCCACCAGTCCGGGGCTTTGAGATCTGTAATTTCACGATCAATGTTTTGGGCTTTTTGCTCTAAGGAGAAAAAGTGTCTTTGTGAGACTTCCACAGCTTGCAGCAATACCCTTAGGTCTTCATTAACCGGGGGAATATCGTACCCAAAACGGGCCACATATTCCTGTATGTTAGTAATGTTTTCCCGTACCGAGAGGTGAACTGAGGAGGGTCGTGGAATGGGCAGTATCCGTTGCTGTGCCACCTGGACCTCTGCCTTGGGTTTAAAACAGAAGCTGCTGTGCAGTATCGGACACCACTGCTGTGGCCCATGTTGATACTGCTGGGCTCCAGTGGTGACACAGTATGTCCCACTTCCTATATATGCCACCTGGGGCTGGACATGGCTCGCTGCCATTGCCTCCATGGTGCAGTTAATAGGTTCTGCCCCAACAGTCCTGAACCCGCACTGGGGTCGCGCCTCAGTGCCCAGGTGCTGAGGGCACAGGATTACCTGCGCTCCCCGGCTCCGGCAGCCCGAGAGGTCAATGCCTGCCACAGCTCGCTCCCGCACTATGACATACGGCGGGACCTTTCCAAACCGAATGTGTACCCCCCCACGAATGACCCCCACATTCTCCACTCGGTACAGCGGCACCGGCTGTGCTGGACTACCCAAGATTGGGATTCTCACGATGACCCCCAAGATCGTGTGGTTTGACCTCCCACAATCGACCGGTACCGGGTATGCCTCTGAGGCTGCACGGAGCTGGCAAGGACTCAAAACCCTGTGGAATGGGTGCAGCGCTGCCAAGTGCCTGTTGCTAATCCACGAGGGGACCTGACCCTGTCTCAGGTCCTCCAGATTACTCCTCCCCTCTCCTAGCAGCCAGGCACCATACAGCCCACACACTTCATTCTGGGCAGCCTGATCTGATGAATTTCGGTCTTCTTTAATTAGCGCGTTAATGGCTTTTGCATGCCCTGCCAATTGCGCGATTATTTCTTTTAGATGTAGGGTCATTGCCACCTCCTCGTGCAAGCCCGACCGCACTACTGTGTTCTCATCCTTCAATACCTTTCTCAGCTGGCCTTTTAGCTGATTGATTTGCAAGGCCAGCTCTACAGTATCCATGCTGTTGACAATGGATGTCCCCGTATTGAAGGCAGTGAACCCATCATTGACTAGCCCTCTACGTTGTCTACTGGAGTCCCCATTAAGTTCCCCCGCCCTATTGTACAAATCCTCCACTTCCACGTCCCCAAAATCCAAATTGTGGAATTTCTGGAACATGTCCTTCAGCAGCGCCTGGTACAATAGTTCAGTCTTGCGAGGGCACCATTCCGGTAACTTCACCTCGGTTAGGTTTAGCACCACCGATGCCACCGCGTAATGTACCCCCTGGTATAATAGTTTTTTCGTTGGGATGAGCAGCAAACCATTTTCGGGGCCCCGGGTGGTGATTGGACAGTTGTGAGGGTCGATTGGTTGGGCTGTGGGTAGGGGCCTCTTTACCTGAACCAGCAGTTCGGTAGCTCTCACGGTTTCTTTCCCTCCGGGGGTTACACATCCCTTCCCATTCTGATCCCAATTTATCCCATGTCCGGTGTCTTGCCACCACCTTACAAAGGTGATTGATGCCCCTTGTGGACATGCCTTGGCCGACCCCCACAAACATAGATACATGCCCTGGTCGGAAGCCCACCACTTATCCCAGCAAACGGTGATCCTACCCGGTGACCCCGTGATGGTTCGGTAGGTGTCATTGTCCATTCGTTCCCAGTCCGAGGATCGATCCCTCATGTCCGGGCTCAGCTTCCTGAGCCACCACCATCTCCCCACAGGAACGTCCCCCTCACAGGTTAAACACACCCGCCTGCCCTCAGTCACCCTAACCCGGTCAGTCGCCACCTGTATCTCCTCGCAGAGTACCGAGGCTTCTCCATAGGTGAAGCTCTGGTGGCTGGAGTACCTGGTCGAGTTCGACCCCAGCCACCCAGGCCATCTCCCTAGGTGTGAGTAGCGGGCCTGTTCTATGGCCACCTGGTTTCCCTGTCCGGTAGTGACCAGGGGGGCTCTGCCGCCAGAACACCCATAGACAAAGGACTCTTCTGTCTCTCCTCTGCGGAGTTCTCCCGGTCCCACCATCGCCAGGATCAGCAAACTCCACATCGTCGGGTGCCCCATCTGTAAGACAAACAAAACACATCCTTGCCTCCACAGAATTACCTACCTTGAAGTGCATGGGTGCTATTCGGTGGCGGCAGCAGCTCCTGCTTTGAAGTTGCCGCAGCCTGTCTGGGGTTCTGTGTTTACAGCCCGGCTCCCCAGGGTCCTAGTGCCTGCCGCTATCCGGTGGCAGCAGCAGCTCCTGCTTTGAAGTTGCCGCAGCCTGTCTGGGGTTCTGTGTTTTACAGCCCAGCTGCACCAGGGTCCTAGTGCCTGGTGCTTCATCATTTTACCCTTGCACCAGGCGCTTCTGTGTCCCCACGATCCCAAATACCTCACACACAACTACATACTAATTAGAACTAGCAGGGGGAAAGAAAAGGGAATATGATATATACAGTGCCACCCGTCTCCGGGTGGCCAAATTAAAACTGTGCCCCGCTAAACGGGGGCAGTCCGCCTGTTTGGTCGAATAGCTCGGGCCAGACCGTCCCCTCCCGGGGGTTCGGGCTGCCTCTTGCCGCTCCCTCCCCAACAGGGTTCGGGGATCCCTCAGCGCTCCCTCCCACTCGGGCCCCCTTACTGCGGGACCGGGTGACAGGGAGATGGGATGGGGACCATCTTACCGGGGGCTTGGAGACCCGATTGCTCCTTCGTCCCCTGACTGGTTCCCAGGCCCAAGGTGATATTTCCCCTTCCTCCGCCTCCTTAGCCTCTATACTAAGGCAGGCTACCTGACCCACAGGTAAGGGCTTGGGAGTCATCACTGTCCCTGGGCTGGGTGCTTGCAGCACTGTCGGTCTCTTTGGGACTGCCCCTTCGGGACAGCACCTTGCCACCGGTTGTGTGGTCGTGGAGTTAGGGACCTCCCCTACCGCCGTCAATTCTGCAGGTGGTTTCTCTATTATCACTCCCAGTCCCCCCCCCAACTTACTCTTACCGGCCCTGGTGGGGTCGAAAAGTTTGCACTGGTTCACGTGGAACCATTTAATCTTCCGGGGGAGCTGTACTGCGTAAACCATGGGGCTGGCCTTGTCCACTATACTGTATGGTCCCGCGTACAGTGGCTCAAAGGCTCCTACCCGTGCAAAATTCCGGACCATTACTTGGTCCCCTATGGCCCATTCCTGGGTAGTGTGGGGCTCGAGTAGCAGCTTGTTCCTCCGGTGCTGGGTCCCCATATTAAACGCTGCCTGCCAGTTAATTTCTTTCAGCTGCTCCATCAGCTTCTTAGCAAACTTGTCTCGATTTACCTCCTTAAGCTGCCCCTCTGTCAGGGAAGGTACCCTGACATGGATCGGGGTTCTCATGACTCTCCCTGTCATGAGCTCGTGCGGGGAGTACCCTGTGCTTCTGGACTGGCTTGCCCGGATCCCCATTAAAACTAAGGGTAAGATTTCTACCCACCGGTTGGGCGAGCTGCCTGTTTCTTTCCTGATCCTTTCCTTTATAGTCCTGTTTAACCTTTCCACAGGACCTGAGGATTGAGGGTTATAAGCCACATGCCATTTGGCCTTAATCCCCAGGACTTTCAGGGTCGCTTGCATCACTTGTCCCGTGAAGTGACTCCCCTGATCTGACTCTACAAACTGTGGGAGTCCCCACCTCGAGAATACCTCCCTGACCAGTATCCTGGCTGTGCCTGTGGCGGTGGCTGTTCGGCAGGGGAAGGCTTCCACCCACTTGGTGAAAATATCCACCAACACCAGACAGTACTTGTAACCCCCCGCCGCTGGGGGAAGGGGTCCAATATAGTCGATCTGTATCGACTGCCAGGGCCCCTCCACCCTGCGGATGTGCCCCAACGAGACCTTTCTCTTCTTGGGGTCCGGGTTATTGGTAGCACACACCAGGCAGCTCGCACAAAAATCGCGAGCATCCTCCCGGAGGCTCGGCCACCACCCCACCCTCTCCACCCGTTGCCAGGTGGTCTCAGGGCCGGGATGTCCCGCTCCGGGGCTCTCATGGGCCATTTCTATAAATTCCCTATGATGCTGGGAAGGCACTATCCACTGGTCCCCCCTGAAGAGCATGCCCTCCTTCAGTGTGATGTCCTTTCCCCCATAGGGCCCCTCTATCCTTTCCTGTTTACCCATGGCCGTTATGATTTTTTTCAGTTCGGGGTCCTGTCCCTGGGCAGTGGCCAGATCTGGGGCCAAACTCGTCCCATCCCCCCTCTGGGGCTGTCTTGTAACGGCCGCTACCTGTCCCTCTTCGTACGGGTCCCACGCTATCCCATTCTTAGCCCCCTCTCGAGCCAGGCCGTCTGCTTTCTGGTTCCCCTTGCCCCGTGGCTCTGTTTTGGAGTGAGCTTTCACCTTGAAGATATACCTGTCCTCCCCCTGCCCAACTGCCGCCACGATTTTCTCGAGGAGGGGTTTTGTGGCCAGTGGTTTTCCATCCGAGGAGGTGTATCCTCGGCGGGACCAGATAGCCAGGTACTCCGTGCAGGAGTTGCATGTAAACATGCTATCTGAACAGATGGTATACGGCGTGGGAAACCGGTCGGGGTGGGTCACCACATACATCACTGCAGCCAGCTCTGCCTGCTGCGCGCTGAGGGTATGGGGGAGTTTAAGGGCCAGGGCTATGTCGGCATCGGGGTCCCAGATCCCGCAGCCCGTGAGCCTGACGCCCTCCGCTACCGTACTGGACCCATCCACATAGATCTCCCTCCCTGTCGGGTGCAGCCCTGCCCGGAGTCCGAACCCTACCTCCCATACCCCTTCTACGGAACAGTGGTGTGGCTCCCCGGGGTATATCAGGTTGGCTGCGAGCTGCGGCTCATTCAGCCCTTTTACCTGAAGGGCCATCTGAGACAGCAGGAGGGTCCACCTGGTGATCCTGGCGCTGCTGACCGTGCCGTCCTTGATCCGGCCGTCCAGCAGCATCTGGGTCGGGGTGTGATGTGTCAGGAGAGTGATGGGGCCCATCCTAACAAATACCTGCATTCGTTTTACCGCCCAGTGGGTGGCCAGCAGATGCCTCTCACAGTTGGAGTATGCCCGCTCCACGTCTGTGAGGACCCGAGAGGAGTACACCACCGGCCTCAATTTGCCATGTCGGGTCTGGAGGAGCACAGCACTCAGGCCATCGCTGCCTGCGGCCACCTCCAGGAAAAACTCCTCCCGGGGGTCAATGGCTCCCAGGGCTGGGGCTTTCTGCAAGTCCTGCTTGAGTTGGACGAACGCCGTCTCACATTTGCTGTCCCAGTCCCACTCCACCCCCTTGTGCAGCAGCCTAAGCAGAGGCGCTGCTGTGGTGGCATAGTCCTCAATGAAATCCCTGCAGTAGCCGGTGATTCCTAAAAAGGACCGTATCCCCTTTACATCTACGGGGACTGGGAGTTCCTGCACTGTTTGTCTCCTGGCGGTGTCAATCCCTCTCTCCCCAGCTCTCAGGGTTAATCCCAGGAACTTCACCTCCCCTAGCCCGATCTGTGCCTTTTTAGGGTTAACTTTCAGCCCTCCTTTGTGTAACATCCCCAACAGCTCGTCCACTAGGGGCCCATGCTCCTCCCTAGTACTGGTGAACAACAGGATGTCGTCCACATACTGCACCAGCTTGTGTGGCTCACTGAAGCCCTTTAAGCATTCTGCCATACATTGATGGAAAATGCTCGGGCTGTTGTGGAATCCCTGCGGGAGACAGGTCCAGGTGTATTGTTGCCCCTTAAAAGTAAATGCAAACTTGTATTGGTCTTCCCTTCTGACTGGGACTGACCAAAATCCATTTGAAATATCCAGCACCGTAAAAATTGAAGCGGATGCTGGAATTTCTCCTAGCAAGTCTGCCACGGCCGCCACCGTTGGGGCGCAGGCTGGAATGTGTTTATTCAGGACTCTGTAGTCCACGGTGGCCCTCCAGGAGTTGTCCGGCTTCCTCACCGGCCAGAGCGGGGAGTTTACATGGGTGGCAATTGTCCTCAACACTCCTTGCCGCACCAGTGAGTTTAGGGCCACCTCCAAGTCTGCCTCTGCTTCCCGGGGGAAGCGGTACTGTTTCTGGGGCTGGGACATGGGGTCCCCATCTACCCTGACCTCTGTCCCAGTAACTCTCCCACAATCATGCTTGTGGGTGGCAAAAGCAGCCAGATTCTTGCGGACATACTCCCTGAATTCTTCCGGGGTATTCCTCTCCAGGGCTTCTAGATCGTACCCTTCCTTTGGCTGTACCACGCACAAAGCCCCCTTCTCCTGGGCTCTGTCTATTACCCTCAACTCCCTTTCAGCCCCTTCCGTAGCTGCACCCCACAGGCAGTGATTTCTTAGGTCCACCAGGATCTGATGAGCCACTATGAAGTCAGCTCCTAGGATCCCTTTCCCCTCCTGTTCCCATCTCATCAGGACGCATTTCCAATGCGCCTGGAGTGCCCCTAACCTGATAGACAGGGGAACAGAGAAAAAACCCGTTTTTTCGTTCCCGGTAAATCCAATGAGGCTATAGGGTACCCCGCTGGACAGAGGGGATTCCCGGGGATTGTCTGTGTGGACTATAGTACTGGAAGCCCCTGTGTCCAGTAGGTAACTCCCGACCGTATCCTGGACCTCCATTTTTACCCAGGGTCTCCCGCATGGGCCATACTCTAATGGGCATAGAAAGGTGGGTTGCTGAGGGGCTAGTCATTCGGAGGCTTCTCTGGGTGCGGGGGCGGGCTGCCCCTGGCCCGTTGCCATAGCCACCTGTCCTGAGCCTTGCAAAAGGGCTAAGATCTTACTTATCTCGATGGTTCCCGGGGCAGCTGCTCCTGCCATCGGGGTCTGACTCTCTACTGCGGGAGCCCTCTCCTGTTTGTTGGGGTTTTTGCATTCCCTTTTGAAATGCCCGGCTTTCCCACACCCGTAGCATACCGGTTTCTTGTCGGAGGTTCGAGTGCCCTCATGCTTCCACTCTCTCTTAGGGGCTGCTGGCACGATTTCGTGCACTTTACCCTTAAGGGGCTTGTCCTCACCCCTCTCCCCATTACGATAGGCGAGGGTAAGTTTCCTGAGGACCTCTTCCTCGTTAAGGGCCGGGGTTTGCGGGTCGAACCAGTGTTCGGCTTTTGCCCTAACGTTAGGGAGACAATTGGCAACTAACGTTTTCAGCCAGTGGGCGGTTCTTTCCCCTAGATTTCGCCTATCCGCTTGAATCCCGCATGCCTCCATATAAACAGTCCACAGTCTGTCTGCGAACATGGTGGGAGATTCCCCTGGTTGCTGCTTGGTTTCCCCCACCCTCATGAAAGGGCTCCCCAGATTCAAGCCCATGGCCTCCAGAACAGCAGTCTGTGCTGCCGCCCAGGTGTCAGGTCTTCCCCCATTCCCAGAGGTCACTGTCCTGCATAGCTGGGCATCTAGGGTTATCAGGAGCATCTTTATTTGCTCCCCTTCGTCGCAGTCATTGATGTGGGCTGCCTGTTCTACCTCCATAAAATGCAGCGATGGGTCCCCCTTCTGAGTTAGTTTGGGAACGTGGGCCACCATCCCCCTGAGCGCGGATGCCCCATGAGGAACGATAATGTCGCCCTCAATTGGTCCCCTATTTGCCATCCCCGCCGGGGGACCATACCTCCTTTGCCTGACAGGGCACATCTGCCCTACCTGGGGTTCCTGCTCCTCCTCCCCACTGTCCAGCTCTCCTGCCTCGTTGGGTAGCCCCCCTGTCCCCGGGCTAGCTACCCATATAGGAGACGCCGCTACCTGGGGATGCACTGCCGACCCCCCTTGGACTTGCCCCTTAACGTGCAGCCCGATCCCCCCCTGCCGACCCGGACACGATCCCGGTGCCTCAGGAGGCGGTCTATTCCCCTTGGCCTTTGGGGAATCATCCGCTGCGAGGAGCACCTTGCCCCTTGGGACCCCCCCTGGACCTACCAGGTGTATCTGTCCCCTGAACTTGGACAAGGTCTCCTCCAACTCCGTTATTCGTGCCTGGCACGGCCCATGGGCACAGTCCCCTACTTCCTCGCGAGCCACCCGGTACGCTGCCTGGATGTCCCGGAACTTCCCCTCCAGCTTCCTACACTGCTCTGTACTCCGAGCATAGAGTTCCTGGAGCCTCCGTTCCTTTTCTTTACCCTCCACTATCTGGCAGTGGAGGTAGTCCTTCTCACATCTGTTAGACTCGCTTTCCTGTTTCATTTCTGCCACTTCCCCCCGCAGTCGTTCCGCTGCGCTAGCCTCCTGCTCTAACTCTTCGATTCTTTGCTCTGCGTTGACTACTTGCTGAGACAGGCAAACCAGCCAAACTGCCTTCTCCAAGTGCCTTTTGTGCGCCTTGCTTTCTGTCCATGCAGCAGCTGCCATTACCGGTTGCTCCGCATTGATCAATTCTGAGACCCAAGGTTTGGTGAGGTTGACCTTTTGCCACAAATATGAGGATATTCTCTCCTCCATTTTGCTTCGTTCCCTCACCCCCTCTGCCAAGTCACATACTCCAAACCACCGGGGTCCTGTCGCGGTCGCCATTGTAGAGGGTGCCATCTCCGCTACTCCACTACTGGGCCAATATCTGGGGTTCGAATATCTGTGTGTGTCTCTCTCCAGCTGGCACTGAAACTTCAGAGGCCAGGGGATGTCGCACTGGGACACTTCCACTGAAGAGAGCACTGATTCAAGCCTGCCGTTTATTCCTAACCGACAGCCTGAGACTTATATCACACAGATCTCCAGACCCCTACCAATACCCAGGTGATTCTCTCTCTTGCCGGTGGTGCAACAGCCACCCGGTTCCTACTCCACTAGAGTAGCTTTCCCAAGAGAGAGAATAGGACACTGCTGTTTATTCCCTAACCAGCAGTCTGTCCTGAGTGAATCGCTCAAGATGACCCTCGATTCCTGAACCCGGAATTAAGGTGAGGAGTATTTTAACAATGACTTGGTCAGAGATCGCTGGTGAAGGATTGAAGAATTTAAACGACTCCAATTAGCATCAAATCAAGATTTATTGTAAAACCCAGGTCAAAATCATCAACAGAAGAAACACAGTAAAATCTTATGCTCTAATACAACTAAGTCTATTCAAAAGGTAATATAGCGGACACAACGAAAATTCTTACAGTTACACAGGTTTTAGCAAAATCACAAGGCACAAAACAAGTTCCCTTCCCCAAAGCCTCAACCACTATTAAAATCAAGGGAGTTTCGCAAGCTGCTGCGGGTTACTTACGGTCACAGGCTGCAGAGGTCAAGTCAGGGGTGCAGAGGTCGAGCCAGGAACGAACAGCCCCCTCTCGAAAACACAGCCCCTTTTATATAGTTATACCTGGCTTTGTTCTGTGATCGGCCAGCCCCTTTTGCATTGAGAAGGTAAGTTTTTAAAAGTTCCCGCTGGTCCCGCCCCCTTTGGGCCGGTCAGAGCTGTATGTTTCCGGGGTATTCCTTGCAGGTCCGCTTCTTCCAGCTGGGCAGACCTGCGCGATTTGAATTTGGCGCTGGCTCCGCCCCCTTCCTTCAGTGAGTTTCAGCCGGCAGCTTCTGTCAAGCTTGGAGTACCTCCCCCAGGTCCGCCTCCAACTTGGGTTTTCTGCCGGTAGCTTCTGTCAAGCTTGGAGTACCTCCCCCAGGTCCGCCTCCAACTTGGTTTTTTTCAGACTTGCGCGATTTGAATTTGGCGCTGGCTCCGCCCCCCTCCTCCCAGTGAGTTTCTGCCGGTAGCTTCTGTCAAGATTGGAGTACCTCCCCCAGGTCCGCCTCCAACTTGGTTTTTCCTCTACCGCTGATTTTCTAAGGGCTTTTCCAGCGCAATATGCTGGACTCAGACAGTCTGATTTCTAGTTTTAATGAGGTTAGGCTCTTCTGTGGAGAATTTCAGTGTCTTCCAGCTGCTCCGGAGATGGCTGCTGTTCTCACCTCGCTATGTTGATGGGGTGCTAATTGGATTCTACTCTGGTGGAGGCCAGGTCATTTACATTTGCATGGGGCTATGACCATCCCATTGTCCTGCTTGCATGCAAGCCTCCTGTGTATTCCCGTGCCCCTTTGTCTGTGTCTTGATGTTATCTTGTTTGTCTGGCCCCTTCTTCCTTGTAGCTCCTAGGGGGGTGTTTGTAAATGTTTATGTATTTATGCCCTTACTCGGCTCAGCGGGCCAAGCCTGCTGGGAAAACTGGTTCTGTTCCCTTGGCTGGAAAGTCGGTTTAAAGTCTCTGAGTTTCTCCGAAAAGGGCCGAATTGCCCGAAAACCTTACAGGACTGAGAGGATTCACATTGGGATTGGGGACTGTGGGGATTCACATTAGGATTGTGGATAGAGGGGATTCACATTGGGATTGGGGTCTGAGGGGGATTCACATTGGGATTGGAGTTTGAGGGGATTCACATTGTGATAGGGGACTGAGGGGATTCACATTGGGATTGGGGACTCATGGGATTCACATTGGATTGGGGATTGAGGAGATTCACATTGGGATTTGGGATTGAGGTGCGGGATTAACATTGGGATTGGTGTTTGAGAGGATTCACATTGGGATTGGGGATTTACGAGATTCACATTGGGATTGGGGACGGAGAGGATTCACATTGGGATTGTGGTCTGAGTATTCCGCATTGGGATTGGGTTCTGAGGGGGATTCACTTTGGGATTGGGGTCTGAGGATTCCGCATTGGGATTGCGACTGAAATGATTCACACTGGGATTGGGGACTGAGGGGATTCACATTGGGATTGGGAGTTGAGGATATTCACATTGAGATTGGGGATTGAGGGGATTCACATTGGGATTGGGGACTGAGGGGATTCACATTGGGAATGGAGATTCAGGGGATTCACATGGATTGGGGATTAAGGGATTCACATTGGGATTGGGGCCTGAAGGGATTCACATTGGGATTTGAATGAGGGGATTCACATTGGGAATGGGGATTGAGTGGATTCACATTGGGATTGGGCACTGAGGGGATTCACATTGGGATTGGACTGAGGGGATTCACATTGGGATTGGGGATTGATGGGATTCACATTGTGATTGGGGACTGAGGGGATTCTCATTGGGATTGGGGCCTGAGGATTCCGCATTGGGATTGGGGATTGAGGGGATTCACATTGGGATTGGGGACTCATGGGATTTACATTGGGATACAGGATTGAGGAGATTCACATTGGGATTGGGGACTGAGGATTCCGCATTGGGATTGGGGATTGAGGGGATTCACATTGGGATTCGGGACTGAGGGGATTCACATTGGGATTGGGGACTGTGGGGATTCACATTGGGATTGCGGATAGAGGGGATTCACATTGGGATTGGGGTCTGAGGGGGATTCACATTGGGATTGGAGTTTGAGGGGATTCACATTGTGATAGGGGACTGAGGGGATTCACATTGGGATTGGGGACTCATGGGATTTACATTGGATTGGGGATTGAGGAGATTCACATTGGGATTTGGGATTGAGGTGCAGGATTAACATTGGGATTGGGGTTTGAGAGGATTCACATTGGGATTGGGGATTGACGAGATTCACATTGGTATTGGGGACTGAGAGGATTCACATTGGGATTGTGGTCTGAGTATTCCGCATTGGGGTTGGGTTCTGAGGGGGATTCACTTTGGGATTGGGGTCTGAGGATTCCGCATTGGGCTTGCGACTGAAATGATTCACACTGGGATTGGGGACACTGGGGATTCACATTGAGATTGGGGACTGACGGGATTCACATTAGGACTGGGAACTGAGGGGATTCACATTGGGATTGGGGCCTGAGGACTCCGCATTGGGATTGGGGACTGAGGATTCCGCATTGGGATTGGGGACTGAGGGGATTCACTTTGGGATTGGGGATTGAGGAGAGTCACATTGGGATTGGATACTGGGGGGGATTCACCTTGGGATTGGGGACTGAGGGGATTCACTTTGGGATTGGGGTTTGAGGATTCCGAATTGGGATTGGGGACTGAGGGGATTCACATTGGGATTGGGTTCTGAGTGTGATTCACATTGGGAATGGTGAATGAGAGGATTCACATTGGGATTGGGGTCTGAGGATTCCGCATTGGGTTTGCGACTGAAATGATTCACATTGGGGTTGGGGACTGAGGGGATTCACATTGGGATTGGGAGTTGAGGATATTCACATTGAGATTGGGGATTGAGGGGATTCACATTGGGATTGGGGAGTGAGGGGATTCACATTGGGATTTGAATGTGGGGATTCACATTGGGAATGGGGATTGAGTGGATTCACATTGGGATTGGGCACTGAGGGGATTCACATTGGGATTGGACTGAGGGGATTCACATTGGGATTGGGGATTGATGGGATTCACATTGTGATTGGGGACTGAGGGGATTCTCATTGGGATTGGGGCCTGAGGATTCCGCATTGGGATTGGGGACTGAGGGGATTCACATTGGGATTGGGGATTGAGGGGATTCACCTTGGGATACAGGATTGAGGAGATTCACATTGGGATTGGGGACTGAGGATTCCGCATTGGGATTGGGGATTGAGGGGATTCACATTGGGATTGGGGACTGAGGGGATTCACATTGGGATTGGGGACTGAGGGGAATCACATTGGGATACGGGATTGGGGAGATTCACATTCAGATTAGGGACTGAGGGGATTCACATTGGGATTGGGGACGGAGTGGATTCACATTGGGATTGGGGATTGAGACGATTCACATTGGGATTGGGGATTTAGGGGATTCACATTGGGATTGAGGACTCAGGAGAATCACATTGTGAATGGGGACTGAGGAAAGTCACATTGGGATTGGGGACTGAGAGGATTCACATTGGGATTGGGGTTTGAGGGGATTCACATTGGGATTGTGGATTGAGGGGATTCACATTGGGATTGAGGACTTAGGAGAATCACATTGTGAATGGGGACTGAGGAAAGTCACATTGGGATTGGGGACTGAGAGGATTCACATTGGGATTGGGGACTGTGGGGATTCACATTAGGATTGTGGATAGAGGGGATTCACATTGGGATTGGGGTCTGAGGGGGATTCACATTGGGATTGGAGTTTGAGGGGATTCACATTGTGAGAGGGGACTGAGGGGATTCACATTGGGATTGGGGACTCATGGGATTCACATTGGATTGGGGATTGAGGAGATTCACATTGGGATTTGGGATTGAGGTGCGGGATTAACATTGGGATTGGTGTTTGAGAGGATTCACATTGGGATTGGGGATTTACGAGATTAACATTGGGATTGGTGTTTGAGAGGATTCACATTGGGATTGTGGTCTGAGTATTCCGCATTGGGATTGGGTTCTGAGGGGGATTCACTTTGGGATTGGGGTCTGAGGATTCCGCATTGGGATTGCGACTGAAATGATTCACACTGGGATTGGGGACTGAGGGGATTCACATTGGGATTGGGAGTTGAGGATATTCACATTGAGATTGGGGATTGAGGGGATTCACATTGGGATTGGGGACTGAGGGGATTCACATTGGGAATGGAGATTCAGGGGATTCACATGGATTGGGGATTAGGGGATTCACATTGGGATTGGGGCCTGAGGGGATTCACATTGGGATTTGAATGAGGGGATTCACATTGGGAATGGGGATTGAGTGGATTCACATTGGGATTGGGCACTGAGGGGATTCACATTGGGATTGGACTGAGGGGATTCACATTGGGATTGGGGATTGATGGGATTCACATTGTGATTGGGGACTGAGGGGATTCTCATTGGGATTGGGGCCTGAGGATTCCGCATTGGGATTGGGGATTGAGGGGATTCACATTGGGATACAGGATTGAGGAGATTCACATTGGGATTGGGGACTGAGGATTCCGCATTGGGATTGGGGATTGAGGGGATTCACATTGGGATTGGGGACTGAGGGGATACACATTGGGATTGGGGACTGAGGGGAATCACATTGGGATACGGGATTGGGGAGATTCACATTCAGATTAGGGACTGAGGGGATTCACATTGGGATTGGGGACGGAGTGGATTCACATTGGGATTGGGGATTGAGACGATTCACATTGGGATTGGGGATTTAGGGGATTCACATTGGGATTGAGGACTCATAAGAATCACATTGTGAATGGGGACTGAGGAAAGTCACATTGGGATTGGGGACTGAGAGGATTCACATTGGGATTGGGGTTTGAGGGGATTCACATTGGGATTGTGGATTGAGGGGATTCACATTGGGATTGAGGACTTAGGAGAATCACATTGTGAATGGGGACTGAGGAAAGTCACATTGGGATTGGGGACTGTGGGGATTCACATTAGGATTGTGGATAGAGGGGATTCACATTGGGATTGGGGCCTGAGGGGGATTCACATTGGGATTGGAGTTTGAGGGGATTCACATTGTGATAGGGGACTGAGGGGATTCACATTGGGATTGGGGACTCATGGGATTCACATTGGATTGGGGATTGAGGAGATTCACATTGCGATTTGGGATTGAGGTGCGGGATTAACATTGGGATTGGTGTTTGAGAGGATTCACATTGGGATTGGGGATTGACGAGAATCACATTGTGATTGGGGACTGAGGAAAGTCACATTGGGATTGGGGACTGAGAGGATTCACATTGGGATTGTGGTCTGAGTATTCCGCATTGGGATTCGGTTCTGAGGGGGATTCACTTTGGGATTGGGGTCTGAGGATTCCGCATTGGGATTGCGACTGAAATGATTCACATTGGGATTGGGGACACTGGGGATTCACATTGAGATTGGGGACTGACGGGATTCACATTGGGACTGGGAACTGAGGGGAATCACATTGGGATTGGGGCCTGAGGACTCCGCATTGGGATTGGGGACTGAGGATTCCCCATTGGGATTGTGGACTGAGGGGATTCACATTGGGATTGGGGACTGAGGAGAGTCACATTGGGTTTGGATACTGGGGGGGATTCACCTTGGGATTGGGGACTGAGGGGATTCACTTTGAGATTGGGTTTTGAGGATTCCGAATTGGGATTGGGGACTGAGGGGATTCACATTGGGATTGGGTTCTGAGGGTGATTCACATTGGGAATGGTGAATGAGAGGATTCACATTGGGATTCGGGTCTGAGGATTCCGCATTGGGTTTGCGACTGAAATGATTCACATTGGGTTTGGGGACTCAGGGGATTCACATTGAGATTGGGGACTGAGGGGATTCACATTGGGACTGGGGACTGAGGGGATTCACATTGGGATTGGGGCCTGAGGATTCCGCATTGGGATTGGGGTCTGAGGGGGATTCACATTGGGATTGGAGTTGGAGGGGATTCACATTGTGATAGGGGACTGAGGGGATTCACATCGGGATTGGGGACTCATGGGATTCACATTGGGATTGGGGATTGAGGAGATTCACATTGGGATTTGTGATTGAGGTTGGGGATTATCATTGGGATTGGGGTTACATAGAACATAGAACAATACAGCGCAGTACAGGCCCTTCGGCCCTCGATGTTGCACCGAAACAAAAGCCATCTGACCTACACTATGCCATTATCATCCATATGTTTATCCAAAAAACTTTTAAATGCCCTCAATGTTGGCGAGTTCACTGCTGTAGCAGGTAGGGCATTCCACGACCTCACTACTCTTTGCGTAAAGAACCTACCTCTGACCTCTGTCCTATATCTATTACCCCTAAGTTTAAAGTAATGTCCCTTCGTGCCAGCCATTTCCATCCGCGGGAGAAGGCTCTCACTGTCCACCCTATCCAACCCCCTGATCATTTTGTATGCCTCTATGAAGTCTCTTCTTAACCTTCTTCTCTCCAACGAAAACAACCTCAAGTCCATCAGCCTTTCCTCATAAGATTTTCCCTCCATACCAGGCAACATCCTGGTAAATCACCTCTGCACCCGCTCCAAAGCCTCCACGTCCTTCCTATAATGCGGTGACCAGAACTGTATGCAACACTCCAAATTGGAGTATTGGGATTGGGGACTGAGGGGATTAACACTGAGTTTGGGGACTGAGG
This sequence comes from Scyliorhinus torazame, assembly GCF_047496885.1. Lineage (NCBI taxonomy): Eukaryota > Metazoa > Chordata > Chondrichthyes > Carcharhiniformes > Scyliorhinidae > Scyliorhinus > Scyliorhinus torazame. The sequence goes on from NC_092720.1 coordinate 154,874,483, forward strand.
GGATTCACAGTGGGATTGGGGACTGAGGGGATTCACATTGGGATTTGGGACTGAGGGGATTCACATTGGGGTTTGGGACTGAGAGGATTCACATTGGGATTGGGGATTGACGAGATTCACATTGGGATTGGGGACTGAGAGGATTCACAATGGGATTGTGGTCTGAGTATTCCGCATTGGGATTGGGTTCTGAGGGGGATTCACATTGGGGTCTGAGGATTCCGCATTGGGATTGCCACTGAGATGATTCACATTGGGATTGGGGACTCAGGGGATTCACATTGAGATTGGGGACTGATGGGATTCACATTGGGACTGGGGACTGAGGGGATTCACATTGGGATTGGGGCCTGAGGATTCCGCATTGGGATTGGGGACTAAGGATTGCGCATTGGGATTGGGGACTGAGGGGATTCACATTGGGACTGGGGATTGAGGAGAGTCACATTGGAATTGGATACTGGGGGGGGATTCACCTTGGGATTGGGGACTGAGGGGATTCACTTTGGGATTGGGGATAGAGGGGATTCACATTGGGTTTGGGGATAGAGGGGATTCACATTGGGATTGGGGATAGAGGGGATTCACATTGTGATAGGGGACTGAGAGGATTCACATTGGGATTGGGGACTCATGGGATTCACATTGGATTGGGGATTGAGGAGATTCACATTGGGATTTGGGATTGAGGTGCGGGATTAACATTGGGATTGGGGTTTGAGAGGATTCACATTGGGATTGGGGATTGACGAGATTCACATTGGGATTGGGGATTGAGGGGTTTCACATTGGGATTTAGTACTCAGGAGAATCACATTGTGAATGGGGACTGAGGAAAGTCACATTGGGATTGGGGACTGAGAGGATTCACATTGGGATTGGGGATTGAGGGGATTCACATTGGGATTGTGGATTGAGGGGATTCACATTGGGATTGAGGACTGAGGAGAAACACATTGTGAATGGGGACTGAGGAAAGTCACATTGGGATTGGGGACTGAGAGGATTCACATTGGGATTGGGGACTGAGGGGATTCGCATTGGGATTGCGGATTGAGGGGATTCACATTGGATTGGGTATTGAGGAGATTCACATTGGGATTTGGGATTGAGGTGCGGGATTAACATTGGGGTTGGGGTTTGAGAGGATTCACATTGGGATTGGGGATTGACGAGATTCACATTGGGATTGGGGTCTGAGAGGATTCACATTGGGATTGTGGTCTCAGTATTCCGCATTGGGATTCGGTTCTGAGGGGGATTCACATTGGGATTGGGGTCTGAGGATTCCGCATTGGGATTGCGACTGAAATGATTCACACTGGGATTGGGGACACTGGGGATTCACATTGAGATTGGGGACTGACGGGATTCACATTGGGACTGGGAACTGAGGGGATTCACATTGGGATTGGGGACTGAGGATTCCGCATTGGGATTGGGTTCTGAGGGGGATTCACATTGGGATTGGGGATTGAGGAGAGTCACATTGGGATTGGATACTGGGGGATTCACCTTGGGATTGGGGACTGATTGGATTCACTTTGGGATTGGGGTTTGAGGATTCCGCATTGGGATTGGGGTCTGAGGGGGATTCACATTGGGATTGGAGTTTGAGGGGATTCACATTGTGATAGGGGACTGAGGGGATTCACATTGGGATTGGTGACTCATGGGATTCACATTGGGATTGGGGTTTGAGGATTCCGAATTGGGATGGGGGACTGAGGGGATTCACATTGGGATTGGGTTCTGAGGGTGATTCACATTGGGAATGGTGAATGAGAGGATTCACATTGGGATTGGGCTCTGAGGATTCCGCATTGGGTTTGCAACTGAAATGATTCACATTGGGTTTGGGGACTCAGGGGATTCACATTGGGATTGGGGACTGAGGGGATTCACATTGGGACTGGGGACTGAGGGGATTCACATTGGGATTGGGGCCTGAGGATTCCGCATTGGGATTGGGGTCTGAGGGGGATTCACATTGGGATTGGAGTTTGAGGGGATTCACATTGTGATAGGGGACTGAGGGGATTCATATTGGGATTGGGGACTCATGGGATTCACATTGGGATTGGGGATTGAGGAGATTCACATTGGGATTTGGGATTGTGGTTGGGGATTATCATTGGGATAGGGGTTACATAGAACATAGAACATAGAACAATACAGCGCAGTACAGGCCCTTCGGCCCATAGAACAATACAGCGCAGTACAGGCCCTTCGGCCCACGATGTTGCACTGAAACAAAAGCCATCTAACCTACACTATGCCATTATCATCCATATGTTTATCCAAAAAACTTTTAAATGCGCTCAATGTTGGCGAGTTCACTGCTGTAGCAGGTAGGGCATTCCACGACCTCACTACTCTTTGCGTAAAGAACCTACCTCTGACCTCTGTCCTATATCTATTACCCCTCAGTTTAAAGTTATGTCCCCTCGTGCCAGCCATTTCCATCTGCGGGAGAACATAGAACATAGAACATAGAAAATACAGCACAGAACAGGCCCTTCGGCCCACGATGTTGTGCCGAACCTTTGTCCTAGATTAATCATAGATTATCATTGAATTTACAGTGCAGAAGGAGGCCATTCGGCCCTTTGAGTCTGCACCGGCTCTTGGAAAGAGCACCCTACCCAAACTCAACACCTTCACCCAACACCAAGGGCAATTTGGACATTAAGGGCAATTTATCATTGGCCAATTCACCTAACCCGCACATCTTTGGATTGTGGGAGGAAACCGGAGCACCCGGAGGAAACCCACGCAGACACGGGGAGGACGTGCAGACTCCGCACAGTCAGTGACCCAAGCCGGAATCGAACCTGGGACCCTGGAGCTGTGAAGCAATTGTGCTATCCACAATGCTACCGTGCTGCCCTTGAGAACAAATAAATCTACACTATATCATTTAACCGTAATCCATATACCTATCCAATAGCTGCTTGAAGGTCCCTAATGTTTCCGACTCAACTACTTCCACAGACAGTGCATTCCATGCCCCCACTACTCTCTGGGTAAAGAACCTGCCTCTGATATCCCTCCTATATCTTCCACCTTTCAACTTAAATTTATGTCCCCTTGTAATGGTTTGTTCCACCCGGGGAAAAAGTCTCTGTGTCTACTCTATCTATTCCCCTGATCATCTTATAAACCTCTATCAAGTCGCCCCTCATCCTTCTCCGTTCTAATGAGAAAAGGCCTAGCACCCTCAACCTTTCCTCGTAAGACCTACTCTCCATTCCAGGCAACATCCTGGTAAATCTTCTTTGCACCTTTTCCAAAGCTTCCACATCCTTCCTAAAATGAGGCGACCAGAACTGTACACAGTACTCCAAATGTGGCCTTACCAAAGTTTTGTACAGCTGCATCATCACCTCACGGCTCTTAAATTCAATCCCTCTGTTAATGAACGCGAGCACACCATAGGCCTTCTTCACAGCTCTATCCACTTGAGTGGCAACTTTCAAAGATGTATGAACATAGACCCCAAGATCTCTCTGCTCCTCCACATTGCCAAGAACTCTACCGTTAACCCTGTATTCCGCATTCATATTTGTCCTTCCAAAATGGACAACCTCACACTTTTCAGGGTTAAACTCCATCTGCCACTTCTCAGCCCAGCTCTGCATCCTATCTATGTCTCTTTGCAGCCGACAACAGCCCTCCTTACTATCCACAACTCCACCAATCTTCGTATCATCTGCAAATTTACTGACCCACCCTTCAACTCCCTCATCCAAGTCATTAATGAAAATCACAAACAGCAGAGGACCCAGAACTGATCCCTGCGGTACGCCACTGGTAACTGGGATCCAGGCTGAATATTTGCCATCCACCACCACTCTCTGACTTCTATCGGTTAGCCAGTTCGTTATCCAACTGGCCAAATTTCCCACTATCCCATGCCTCCTTACTTTCTGCATAAGCCTACCATGGGGAACTTTATCAAATGCCTTACTAAAATCCATGTACACTACATCCACTGCTTTACCTTCATCCACATGCTTGGTCACCTCCTCAAAGAATTCAATAAGATTTGTAAGGCAAGACCTACCCCTCACAAATCCGTGCTGACTATCCCTAATCAAGCAGTGTCTTTCCAGATGCTCAGAAATCCTATCCTTCAGTACCCTTTCCATTACTTTGCCTACCACCGAAGTAAGACTAACTGGCCTGTAATTCCCAGGGTTATCCCTAGTCCCTTTTTTGAACAGGGGCACGACATTCGCCACTCTCCAATCCCCTGGTACCACCCCTGTTGACAGTGAGGACGAAAAGATCATTGCCAACGGCTCTGCAATTTCATCTCTTGCTTCCCATAGAATCCTTGGATATATCCCGTCAGGCCCGGGGGACTTGTCTATCCTCAAGTTTTTCAAAATGCCCAACACATCTTCCTTCCTAACAAGTATTTCCTCGAGCTTACCAATCTGTTTCACACTGTCCTCTCCAACAATATCGCCCCTCTCATTTGTAAATACAGAAGAAAAGTACTCGTTCAAGACCTCTCCTATCTCTTCAGACTCAATACACAATCTCCCGCTACTGTCCTTGATCGGACCTACCCTCGCTCTAGTCATTCTCATATTTCTCACATATGTGTAAAAGGCCTTGGGGTTTTCCTTGATCCTACCCGCCAAAGATTGTTCATGCCCTCTCTTAGCTCTCCTAATCCCTTTCTTCAGTTCCCTCCTGGCTATCTTGTATCCCTCCAATGCCCTGTCTGAACCTTGTTTCCTCAGCCTTACATAAGTCACCTTTTTCCTCTTAACAAGACATTCAACCTCTCTTGTCAACCATGGTTCCCTCACTCGACCATCTCTTCCCTGCCTGACAGGGACATACATATCAAGGACACGTAGCACCTGTTCCTTGAACAAGTTCCACATTTCATTTGTGTCCTTCCCTGCCAGCCTATGTTCCCAACTTATGCACTTCAATTCTTGTCTGACAACATCGTATTTACCCTTCCCCCAATTGTAAACCTTGCCCTGTTGCACGTACCTATCCCTCTCCATTACTAAAGTGAAAGTCACAGAATTTTGGTCACTATCTCCAAAATGATCCCCCACTAACAAATCTATCACTTGCCCTGGCTCATTACCCAGTACTAAATCCAATATTGCCCCTCCTCTGGTCGGACAATCTACATACTGCGTTAGAAAAGCTTCCTGGACACACTGCACAAACACCACCCCATCCAAACTATTTGATCTAAAGAGTTTCCACTCAATATTTGGGAAGTTAAAGTCGCCCATGACTACTACCCTATGACTTCTGCACCTTTCCAAAATCTGTTTCCCAATCTGTTCCTCCACATCTCTGCTACTATTGGGGGGCCTATAGAAAACTCCTAACAAGGTGACTGCTCCTTTCCTATTTCTGACTTCAACCCATACTACCTCAGTAGGCTGATACTCCTCGAACTGCCTTTCTGCAGCTGTTATACTATCTCTAATTAATAATGCCACCCCCCCACCTCTTTTACCACCCTCCCTAATCTTATTGAAACATCTATAACCAGGGACCTCCAACAACCATTTCTGCCCCTCTTCTATCCAAGTTTCCGTGATGGCCACCACATCGTAGTCCCAAGTACCGATCCATGCCTTAAGTTCACCCACCTTATTCCTGATGCTTCTTGCGTTGAAGTATACACACTTCAACCCCTCTCCGTGCCTGCAAGTACTCTCCTTTGTCAGTGTTCCCTTCCCCACTGCCTCATTACACGCTTTCGCGTCCTGAATATCGGCTACCTTAGTTGTTGGACTACAAATCCGGTTCCCATTCCCCTGCCAAATTAGTTTAAACCCTCCCGAAGAGTACTAGAAAACCTCCCTCCCAGGATATTGGTGCCCCTCTGGTTCAGATGCAACCCGTCCTGCTTGTACAGGTCCCACCTTCCCCAGAATGCGCTCCAATTATCCAAATACCTGAAGCCCTCCCTCCTACACCATTCCTGCAGCCACGTGTTCAACTGCACTCTCTCCCTATTCCTAGCCTCGCTATCACGAGAAGGCTCACACTGTCCACCCTATCCAACCCCCTGATCATTTTGTATGCCTCTATTAAGTCTCTTCTCAACCTTCTTCTCTCCAACGAAAACAACCTCAAGTCCATCAGCCTTTCCTCATAAGATTTTCCCTACATACCAGGCAACATCCTGGTAAATCTCCTCTGCACCCGCTCCAAAGCTTCCACGTCCTTCCTATAATGCGGTGACCAGAACTGTACGCAACACTCCAAATTGGAGTATTGGGATTGGGGACTGAGGGGATTAACACTGAGTTTGGGGACTGAGGGGGTTCACAGTGGGATTGGGGACTGAGGGGATTCACATTGGGATTTGGGACTGAGGGGATTCACATTGGGGTTTGGGACTGAGAGGATTCACATTGGGATTGGGGATTGACGAGATTCACATTGGGATTGGGGACTGAGAGGATTCAGATTGGGATTGTGGTCTGAGTATTCCGCATTGGGATTGGGTTCTGAGGGGGATTCACATTGGGATTGGGGTCTGAGGATTCCGCATTGGGATTGCGACTGAGATGATTCACATTGGGATTGGGGACTCAGGGGATTCACATTGAGATTGGGGACTGAGGGGATTCACATTGGGACTGGGGACTGAGGGAATTCACATTGGGATTGGGGCCTGAGGATTCCGTATTGGGATTGGGGACTAAGGATTGCGCATTGGGATTGGGGACTGAGGGGATTCACATTGGGACTGGGGATTGAGGAGAGTCACATTGGAATTGGATACTGGGGGGGATTCACCTTGGGATTGGGGACTGAGGGGATTCACTTTGGGATTGGGGTTTGAGGATTCTGTTTGGGATTGGGGACTGAGGGGACTCACATTGGGATCGGGGTCTGAGGGTGATTCACATTGGGATTGGTGAATGAGAGGATTCACATTGTGATTGGGGTCTGAGGATTCCGCATTGGGATTGGGGACTGAGGGGATTCACATTGGGATTGGGGATTGAGGAGAGTCACATTTGGATTGGATACTGGGGGGGGATTCACCTTGGGATTGGGGACTGAGGGGATTCACTTTGGGATTGGGGTTTGAGGATTCCGAATTGGGATTGGGGTTTGAGGATTCCGAATTGGGATTGGGGACTGAGGGGATTGACACTGAGTTTGGGGACTGAGGGGATTCACAGTGGGATTGGGGACTGAGGGGATTCACATTGGGATTTGGGACTGAGGGGATTAACATTGGGATTTGGGACTGAGGGGATTCACATTGGGGTCGGGGACTGAGGGGATTCACATTGGGATTTGGGACTGAGGGGATTCACATTGGGATTTGGGACTGAGGGGATTCACATTGGGAGTTGGGACTGAGGGGATTCACATTGGCATTGGGGTCTGAGGGGATTCACATTGGGATTGGGGACTGAGGGGATTCACATTGGGATTGGGGACTGAGGGGATTCACATTGAGATTGGGGATTGTTGGGATTCACGTTGGGATTGGGGATTGAGGGGATTCACATTGGGATTGGGGATTGAGGGGACTCACATTGGGACTTGGGACGGAGGGGATTTACATTGGGATTGGGGACTGAGAGGATTCACATTGGGTTTGGGGTCTGAGGGGATTCACATTGAGATTGGGGATTGTGGGGATTCACGTTGGGATTGGGGACTGAGGGGATTCACATTGGGATTGGGGACTGAGGGGATTCACATTGGGAATGGGGATTGTGGGGATTCCCATTGGGATGGGGATTGAGGGGATTCACATTGAGATTGAGGACTGAGGGGGAATCACATTGGGATTGGGGATTGAGGGGATTCACATTGGGATTGGGGATTGAGGGGATTCACATTAGGATTGGGGACTGAGGGGATTCACATTGGGATTGGGGATTGAGGGGATTCACATTGGGATTGGGGATTGAGGAGAGTCACATTGGGATTGGGGATTGAGGGGATTCACAGTGGGATTGGGGACTGAGGGGATTCACATTGGGATTTGGGACTGAGGGGATTCACATTGGGATTTGGGACTGAGGGGATTCACATTGGGGTCGGGGACTGAGACGATTCACATTGGGATTTGGGACTGAGGGGATTCACATTGGGATTTGGGACTGAGGGGATTCACATTGGGAGTTGGGACTGAGGGGATTCACATTGGGATTGGGGATTGAGGGGATTCACATTGGCATTGGGGGCTGAGGGGATTCACATTGGGATTGGGGACTGAGGGGATTCACATTGGGATTGGGGACTGAGGGGATTCACATTGAGATTGGGGATTGTTGGGATTCACGTTGGGATTGGGGATTCAGGGGATTCACATTGGGATTGGGGACTGAGGCGATTCACATTGGGATAGGGAATTGAGGAGATTCACATGGGATTTGGAATTGTGGTGGGGGATTCACATTGGGATTGGGGATTGAGGGGATTCACATTGGGATTGGGGATTGACGAAATTCAAATTGGGATTGCGGCTGAGAGGATTCACATTGGGATTGGGGACTGAGGTAATTCACATTGGGACAGGGGACTGAGGAGATTCACATTCGAATTGGGGACTGAGGGGATTCACATTGGGATTGGGGACTGAGGGGATTCACATTGGGCTCGGGGACTGAGGGGATTCACATTGGGCGCGGGGACTGAGGAGATTCACATTCGGATTGGAGATTGAGGTGATTCACATTGTGATTGGGGGCTGAGGGCATTCACATGGGGATCGGGGACTGAGGGGCTTCAAATTGGGATCAGGGTTTGAGGGGATTCACATTGGGATTGGGGACAGAGAAGATTCACATTGGGATTGGGGACTGAGTGGATTCACATTGTGATTGGGGACTGAGGAGGATTCACATTGGAATTTGCGACTGTGGGGATTCACATTGGGATTGGGGATTGAGGGGATTTACATTGGGATTGGGGATTGAGGGGATTCACATTGGGACTGAGGTCTCAGGGGGAATCACATTGGGATTGGGGATTGAGGGGATCCACATTGGGATTGGGGATTGAGGGGATTCACATTGGGAGTTGGGACTGAGGGGATTTACATTGGGATGGGGACTGAGAGTATTCACATTGGGATTGGGGTCTGAGGGGATTCACATTGGGATTGGGGATTGTGGGGATTCACATTGGGATTGGGGATTGAGGGGATTCACATTGGGATTGAGGCCTGAGGGGGAATCACATTGGGATTGGGGATTGAGGGGATTCACATTGGGATTGGGGACTGAGGGGATTCACATTGGGCTCGGGGACTGAGGGGATTCACATTGGGCTCGGGGACTGAGGAGATTCACATTCGGATTGGAGATTGAGGTGATTCACATTGTGATTGGGGGCTGAGGGCATTCACATGAGGATCGGGGACTGAGGGACATCAAATTGGGATCAGGGTTTGAGGGGATTCACATTGGGATTGGGGACAGAGAAGATTCCCATTGGGATTGGGGACTGAGTGGATTCACATTGTGATTGGGGACTGAGGAGGATTCACATTGGAATTTGCGATTGTGGGGATTCACATTGGGATTGGGGATTGAGGGGATTTACATTGGGATTGGGGATTGAGGGGATTCACATTGGGACTGAGGTCTCAGGGGGAATCACATTGGGATTGGGGATTGAGGGGATCCACATTGGGATTGGGGATTGAGGGGATTCACATTTGGAGTTGGGACTGAGGGGATTTACATTGGGATGGGGACTGAGAGTATTAACATTGGGATTGGGGTCTGAGGGGATTCACATTGGGATTGGGGATTGTGGGGATTCACATTGGGATTGGGGATTGAGGGGATTCACATTGGGATTGAGGCCTGAGGGGGAATCACATTGGGATTGGGGATTGAGGGGATTCACATTGGGATTGGGGATTGAGGGGATTCACATTGGGATTGGGGATTGAGGGGATTCACTTTAGGATTGGGGACTGAGGGGATTCACATTGGGATTGGGGATTGAGGCGATTCACATTGGGATTGGGGATTGAGGAGATTCACTTTGGGATTTGGGATTGAGGATGGAGATTCATAATGTGATTGTGGATTGAGCGGATGCACATTGGGATTGGGGATTGACGAGATTCACATTGGGATTTCGACGGAGAGGATTTACTTTGGGATTGGGGACAGAGGGGATTCACATTGAGAATCGGGACTGTGGGGATTCCAAATGGGATTGGGGATTGAGGGGATTCACATTGGGATTGGGGACTGAGGAGGATTCACATTGGGATTGGGGACTGAGGGGATCCACATTGGGATTGGGGACTGAGGGGATTCACATTGGGATTGGGGATTGAGGGATTCACATTGTGATTGGAGACTGAGGAGGATTCACATTGGGATTGGGGATTGTGGGGATTCACATTGGGATTGGGGAATGAGGGAATTTACATTGGGATTGGGGATTGAGAGGATTCACATTGGGAATGGTTACTGATGGGATTCACATTAGGATTGGGGACTGAGGTGATTCATATTGGGATTGGGGATTGATGCGATTCACATTGGGATAGGGGATTGAGGAGATTCACATTGGGATTTGGGATTGGTGTGGGGGATTCATATTGGGATTGGGGATTGAGGGGATTCACATTGGGATTGAGGGGATTCACATTGGGATTGGGGACTGAGGCGATTCACATTGGGATAGGGGATTCAGGGGATTCACATTGGGATTGAGGGGATTCACATTGGGATTGGGGACTGAGGCGATTCACATTGGGATAGGGCATTGAGGTGATTCACATTGGGATTTGGGATTGAGGTGGGGGGTTCACATTGGAATACTGGATTGAGGGGATTCACATTGGGATTGGGAATTCAGGGGATTCACATTGGGATTGAGGGGATTCACATTGGGATTGGGGACTGAGGCGATTCACATTGGGATAGGGGATTGAGGAGATTCACATTGGGATTTGGGATTGATGTGGGGGATTCACATTGGGATTGGGGATTGAGGGGATTCACATTGGGATTGGGGATTGACGAAATTCACATTCGGATTGCGACTGAGAGGATTCACATTGGGATTGGGAGCTGAGGTGATTCACATTGGGATTGGGGACTGAGGTAATTCACATTGGGACTGGGGACTGAGGAGATTCACATTCGAATTGGGGACTGAGGGGATTCACATTGTGATTGGGGACTGAGGAGGATTCACATTGGAATTGGCGATTGTGGGGATTCACATTGGGATTGGGGATTGAGGGGATTTACATTGGGATTGGGGATTGAGGGGATTCACATTGGGACTGAGGCCTCAGGGGGAATCACATTGGGATTGGGGATTGAGGGGATCCACATTGGGATTGGGCATTGAGGGGATTCACATTGGGAGTTGGGACTGAGGGGATTTACCTTGGGATGGGGACTGAGAGTATTCACATTGGGATTGGGGTCTGAGGGGATTCACATTGGGATTGGGGATTGTGGGGATTCACATTGGGATTGGGGATTGAGGGGATTCACATTGGGATTGAGGCCTGAGGGGGAATCACATTGGGATTGGGGATTGAGGGGATTCACATTGGGATTGGGGATTGAGGGGATTCACATTGGGATTGGGGATTGAGGGGATTCACTTTAGGATTGGGGACTGAGGGGATTCACATTTGGATTGGGGATTGAGGCGATTCACATTGGGATTGGGGATTGAGGAGATTCACTTTGGGATTTGGGATTGAGGATGGAGATTCATAATGTGATTGTGGATTGAGCGGATGCACATTGGGATTGGGGATTGACGAGATTCACATTGGGATTTCGACGGAGAGGATTTACTTTGGGATTGGGGACAGAGGGGATTCACATTGAGAATCGGGACTGTGGGGATTCCAAATGGAATTGGGGATTGAGGGGATTCACATTGGGATTGGGGACTGAGGAGGATTCACATTGGGATTGGGGACTGAGGGGATCCACATTGGGATTGGGGACTGAGGGGATTCACATTGGGATTGGGGATTGAGGGATTCACATTGTGATTGGAGACTGAGGAGGATTCACATTGGGATTGGGGATTGTGGGGATTCACATTGGGATTGGGGATTGAGGGAATTTACATTGGGATTGGGGATTGAGAGGATTCACATTGGGAATGGTTACTGATGGGATTCACATTAGGATTGGGGACTGAGGTGATTCATATTGGGATTGGGGATTGATGCGATTCACATTGGGATAGGGGATTGAGGAGATTCACATTGGGATTTGGGATTGGTGTGGGGGATTCATATTGGGATTGGGGATTGACGGGATTCACATTGGTATTGAGGGGATTCACATTGGGATTGGGGACTGAGGCGATTCACATTGGGATAGGGGATTCAGGGGATTCACATTGGGATTGAGGGCATTCACATTGGGATTGGGGACTGAGGCGATTCACATTGGGATAGGGCATTGAGGTGATTCACATTGGGATTTGGGATTGAGGTGGGGGGTTCACATTGGAATACTGGATTGAGGGGATTCACATTGGGATTGGGAATTCAGGGGATTCAAATTGGGATTGAGGGGATTCACATTGGGATTGGGGACTGAGGCGATTCACATTGGGATAGGGGATTGAGGAGATTCACATTGGGATTTGAGATTGATGTGGGGGATTCACATTGGGATTGGGGATTGAGGGGATTCACATTGGGATTGGGGATTGACGAAATTCACATTGGGATTGCGACTGAGAGGATTCACATTGGGATTGGGAGCTGAGGTGATTCACATTGGGATTGGGGACTGAGGTAATTCACATTGGGACTGGGGACTGAGGAGATTCACATTCGAATTGGGGACTGAGGGGATTCACATTGGGATTGGGGACTGAGGGGATTCACATTGGGCTCGGGGACTGAGGAGATTCACATTCGGATTGGAGATTGAGGGGATTCACATTGTGATTGGGGGCTGAGGGCATTCACATGGGGATCGGGGACTGAGGGGCTTCAAATTGGGATCAGGGTTTGAGGGGATTCACATTGGGATTGGGGACAGAGAAGATTGACATTGGGATTGGGGACTCAGTGGATTCACATTGGGATTGGGACTGAGTGGATTCACATTGTGATGGGGACTGCTGAGATTCACATTGAGATTTCTGATTGAGGGGATTCACATTGTGATTGGGGACTGAAGGCATTTGCATTGGGATTGGGGATTGTCGGGTTTCACATTGGGATTGGGGACTGTGAGGATTCACATTGGGATTGGGGACAAAGGGGATTTACATTGGACTTGGGGATTAAGGGGTGTCACATTGGCATTGGGGACTGAGGGGATTCACATTGGGATTAGGGATGATGAGATTCACATTGGGATTAGCGATTGAGGGGATTCACATTGGGATCGGGGACTAAGGGGATTCACATTGGGATTGGGGACTGAGGGGATTCACATTGGACTTGGGGATTAAGGGGTGTCACATTGGCATTGGGGACTGAGGGGATTCACATTGGGATTAGGGATGAGGAGATTCACATTGTGATTAGCGGTTGAGGGGATTCACATTGGGATCGGGGACTGAGGGGATTCACATTCGGATTGGGGATTGAGGTGATTCACATTGAGATTGGGGACTAAGGGGACTCACATTGGACTTGGGGATTAATGGGTTTCACATGGGCACTGGGGACTGAGGAGATTCACATTGGGATTGGGGATGTGGAGATTCACATTGGGATTGGGGACTGTGGGGATTCACATTGGGATTGGGGACTGAGGGGAATAACACTGAATTTGGGGACTGACGGGATTCACAGTGGGATTGGGGACTGAGGGGATTCACATTGGGATTTGGGACTGAGGGGATTCACATTGGGGCTTGGGACTGAGAGGATTCACATTGGGACTGGGGATTGACGAGATTCACATTCGGATTGGGGACTGAGAGGATTCACATTGGGATTGTGGTCTGAGTATTCCGCATTGGGATTGCGACTGAGATGATTCACATTGGGATTGGGGACTCAGGGGATTCACATTGAGATTGGGGACTGTGGGGATTCACATTGGGACTGGGGACTGAGGGGATTCACATTGGGATTGGCCTGAGGATTCCGCATTGGGATTGGGGACTAAGGATTGCGCATTGGGATTGGGGACTGAGGGGATTCACATTGGGATTGGGGATTGAGGAGAGTCACATTGGAATTGTATACTGGGGGGGGATTCACTTTGGGATTGGGGACTGAGGGGATTCACTTTGGGATTGGGGTTTGAGGATTCCGTTTGGGATTGGGGACTGAGGGGACTCACATTGGGATCGGGGTCTGAGGGTGATTCACATTGGGATTGGTGAATGAGAGGATTCACATTGGGATTGGGGTCTGAGGATTCTGCATTGGGATTGGGGACTGAGGGGATTTACATTGGGATTGGGGATTGAGGAGAGTCACATTGGGATTGGATACTGGGGGGGATTCACCTTGGGATTGGGGACTGAGGTGATTCACTTTGGGATTGGGGTTTGAGGATTCCGAATTGGGATTGGGGACTGAGGGGATTGACACTGAGTTTGGGGACTGAGGGGATTCACAGTGGGATTGGGGACTGAGGGGATTCACATTGGGATTTGGGACTGAGGGGATTCACATTGGGATTTGGGACTGAGGGGATTCACATTGAGATTGGGGACTGAGGGGATTCACATTGGAACTGGGGACTGAGGGGATTCACATTGGGATTGGCCTGAGGATTCCGCATTGGGATTGGGGACTAAGGATTGCGCATTGGGATTGGGGACTGAGGGGATTCACATTGGGATTGGGGATTGAGGAGAGTCACATTGGAATTGTATACTGGGGGGGGATTCACTTTGGGATTGGGGACTGAGGGGATTCACTTTGGGATTGGGGTTTGAGGATTCCGTTTGGGATTGGGGACTGATGGGACTCACATTGGGATCGGGGTCTGAGGGTGATTCACATTGGGATTGGTGAATGAGAGGATTCACATTGGGATTGGGGTCTGAGGATTCTGCATTGGGATTGGGGACTGAGGGGATTCACATTGGGATTGGGGATTGAGGAGAGTCACATTGGGATTGGATACTGGGGGGGATTCACCTTGGGATTGGGGACTGAGGTGATTCACTTTGGGATTGGGGTTTGAGGATTCCGAATTGGGATTGGGGACTGAGGGGATTGACACTGAGTTTGGGGACTGAGGGGATTCACAGTGGGATTGGGGACTGAGGGGATTCACATTGGGATTTGGGACTGAGGGGATTCACATTGGGATTTGGGACTGAGGGGATTCACATTGGGGTCGGGGACTGAGGGGATTCACATTGGGATTTGGGACTGAGGGGATTCACATTGGGATTTGGGACTGAGGGGATTGACATTGGGAGTTGGGACTCAGGGGATTCACATTGGGATCGGGGACTAAGGGAATTCACATTGGGATTTGGGACTGAGGGGATTCACATTGGGAGTTGGGACTGAGGGGATTCACATTGGAATTGGGTTCTGAGGGGATTCACATTGGGATTGGGGACTGAGGGGATTCACATTGGGATCGGGGACGGAGGGGATTCACATTGGGATTTGGGACTGAGGGGATTCACATTGGGAGTTGGGACTGAGGGGATTCACTTTGGAATTGGGGTCTGAGGGGATTCACATTGGGATTGGGGACTGAGGGGATTCTCATTGGGATTGGGGACTGAGGAGATTCACATTGAGATTGGGGATTGTGGGGATTCACGTTTGGATTGGGGATTGAGGGGATTCACATTGGGATTGAGGACTCAGGGGGAATCACATTGGGATTGGGGATTGAGGGGATTCACATTGGGATTGGGGATTGAGGGGACTCACATTGGGAGTTGGGACTTAGGGGGTTTACATTGGGATTGGGGACAGAGAGGATTCACATTGGGATTGGGGTCTGAGGGGATTCACATTGGGATTGGGGACTGAGGGGATTCACATTGGGATTGGGGATTGTGGGGATTCACATTGGGATGGGGATTGAGGGGATTCACATTGGGATTGAGGACTGAGGGGGAATCACTTTGGGATTGGGGATTGAGGGGATTCACATTGGGATTGGGGATTGAGGGGATTCACATTGGGATTGGGGATTGAGGGGATTCACATTAGGATTGGGGACGGAGGGGATTCACATTGGGATTGGGGATTGAGGGGATTCACATTGGGATTGGGGATTGAGGAGATTCACTTTGGGATTCGGGATTGAGGCTGGAGATTCATAATGTGATTGGGGATTGAGCGGATGCACATTGGGATTGGGGATTGACGAGATTCACATTGGGATTTCGACTGAGAGGATTTACATTGGGATTGGGGATTGAGGGGATTCACATTGGGTTTGGTGACAGAGGGGATTCACATTGGGTTTGGGGATTGAGGGGATTCACATTGGGACTGAGGTCGCAGGGGGAATCACATTGGGATTGGGGATTGAGGGGATCCACATTGGGATTGGGGATTGAGGGGATTCACATTGGGATTGGGGATTGAGGGGATTCACATTGTGATTGGATTGGAGACTGAGGAGGATTCACATTGGGATTAGGGATTGTGGGGATTCACATTGGGATTGGGGATTTAGGGGATTTACATTGGGATTGGGAATTGAGAGGATTCACATTGGGAATGGGTACTGATGGGATTCACATTAGGATTGGGGACTGAGGTGATTCATATTGGGATTGGGGATTGATGCGATTCACATTGGGATAGGGGATTGAGGAGATTCACATTGGGATTTGGGATTGGTGTGGGGGATTCATATTGCGATTGGGGATTGAGGGGATTCACATTGGGATTGAGGGGATTCACATTGGGATTGGGGACTGAGGCGATTCACATTGGGATAGGGGATTCAGGGGATTCACATTGGGATTGAGGGGATTCACATTGGGATTAGGGACTGAGGCGATTCACATTGGGATAGGGCATTGAGGTGATTCACATTGGGATTTGGGATTGAGGTGGGGGGTTCACATTGGAATACTGGATTGAGGGGATTCACATTGGGATTGGGAATTCAGGGGATTCACATTGGGATTGAGGGGATTCACATTGGGATTGGGGACTGAGGCGATTCACATTGGGATAGAGGATTGAGGGGATTCACATTGGGATTGGGGATTGACGAAATTCACATTGGGATTGCGACTGAGAGGATTCACATTGGGATTTGGGATTGAGGTGGGGGATTCACATTGGGATTGGGGATTGAGGGGATTCACATTGGGATTGGGGATTGACGAAATTCACATTGCAATTGCGACTGAGAGGATTCACATTGGGATTGGGAGCTGAGGTGATTCACATTGGGATTGGGGACTGAGGTAATTCACATTGGGACTGGGGACTGAGGAGATTCACATTCGTATTGGGGACTGAGGGGATTCACATTGGGGTTGGGGACTGAGGGGATTCACATTGGGCTCGGGGACTGAGGAGATTCACATTCGGATTGGAGATTGAGGGGATTCACATTGTGATTGGGGGCTGAGGGCATTCATATGGGGATCGGGGACTGAGGGGCTTCAAATTGGGATCAGGGTTTGAGGGGATTCACATTGGGATTTGGGACAGAGAAGATTCACATTGGGATTGGGGATTGAGGGGTTTCAATTTTGGTATGAGGACTGAGGGGATTCACATTGGGATTGGGACTGAGTGGATTCACATTGTGATGGGGACTGCGGAGATTCACATTTGGGACTGAGGGGACTCACATTGGGATTCGGGACAGAGAAGATTCACATTGGGATTGGAAACTGAAGGCATTCGCATTGGGATTGGGGATGAGCAGATTCACATTGAGATTGGGCACTGAGGAGATTCACATTGTGCTTGAGGACTGAAGGGATTCACCTTGGGAATGAGGATTGTTGGGATTCACATTGGGATTGGGGACTGATAGGATTCACATTGGGATTGGGGACTGAGGGGATTCACATTGGGATTGGTGACTGAAGGTATTCGCATTGGGATTGGGGATGAGCAGATTCACATTGGGATTAGGGGACTGAGGAGATTCACATTGTGCTTGAGGACTGAAGGGATTCACCTTGGGAATGAGGATTGTCGGGATTCATATTGGTATTGGGGACTGAGAGGATTCACATTGGGATTGGGGACAAAGGGGATTCACATTGGACTTCGGGATTATGGGGTGTCACATTGGCATTGGGGACTGAGGTAATTCACATTGGGATTAGGGATGAGGAGATTCACATTGGGATTAGCGATTGAGGGGATTCACATTGGGATCGGGGACTAAGGGGATTCACATTGGGATTGGGGACTAAGGGGATTCACATTGGATTTGGGAATTAAGGGGTGTCACATTGGCATTGGGGACTGAGGGGATTCACATTGGGATTAGGGATGAGGAGATTCACATTGGGATTAGCGATTGAGGGGATTCACATTGGGATCGGGGACTAAGGGGATTCACATTCGGATTGGGGATTGGGAGGATTCACATTGAGATTGGGGACTGAGAGGATTCACATTGGGATTGGGGACAAAGGGGATTCACATTGGACTTCGGGATTATGGGGTGTCACATTGGCATTGGGGACTGAGGTAATTCACATTGGGATTAGGGATGAGGAGATTCACATTGGGATTAGCGATTGAGGGGATTCACATTGGGATCGGGGACTAAGGGGATTCACATTGGGATTGGGGACTAAGGGGATTCACATTGGATTTGGGGATTAAGGGGTGTCACATTGGCATTGGGGACTGAGGGGATTCACATTGGGATTAGGGATGAGGAGATTCACATTGGGATTAGCGATTAAGGGGTTTTACATGGGCACTGGGGACTGAGGGGATTCACATTGGGATTGGGGATGTGGAGATTCACATTGGGATTGCGGACTGAGGGCATTCACATTGGGATTGGGGACTGTGGGGATTCACTTTGGGATTGAGGACTGAGGGGATTCACATTGGGATTGGCACTGAGTGGATTCACATTGTGATGGGGACTGCGGGGATTCACATTGAGATTTGGGATTGAGGGGATTCACATTGGGATTGGGGACGGAAGGCATTCGCATTAGGATTGGGGATCAGAAGATTCACATTGTGATTGGGGACTGCGGGGATTCACATTGAGATTTGGGATTGAGGGGATTCACATTGGGATTGGGGACTGAGGAGATTCACATAGTTATTGAGGACTGAGGGGTTCACCTTGGGATTGAGGATTGCGGGGATTTACATTTGGATTCAGGACTGAGGTGACTCACATGGGGATCGGGGACTGACGGGCTTCAAATTGGGATCAGGGATTGAAGGATTTACATTGGGATCGGGGGCTGAGGAGATTCATATTGGGTTTGGGCACTGAGGAGAGTCACATTGTGATCGGGGACTGAGGGGATTCACATTGAGATTGGAGACTGAGGAGATTCACATTGTGATTGAGGACTGAGGGGATTCACCTTGGGATTGAAGATTGTGGGGATTCACATTGGGATTGGGGACTGAGGGGATTCACATTGGGATTGGGGATTGAGGGGATTCACATTGGCATTGGGGATGAGGAGATTCACATTGGGATTAGCGATTGAGGAGAGTCACATTGGGATTGCATACTTGGGGGGATTCACCTTGGGATTGGGGACTGAGGGGATTCACTTTGGGATTGGGGTTTGAGGATTCCGTTTGGGATTGGGGACTAAGGATTGCGCATTGGGATTGGGGACTGAGGGGATTCACATTGGGATTGGGGATTGAGGAGAGTCACATTGGGATTGCATACTTGGGGGGATTCACCTTGGGATTGGGGACTGAGGGGATTCACTTTGGGATTGGGGTTTGAGGATTCCGTTTGGGATTGGGGACTGAGGGGACTCACATTGGGATCGGGGTCTGAGGGTGATTCACATTGGGATTGGTGAATGAGAGGATTCACATTGGGATTGGGGTCTGAGGATTCCGCATTGGGATTGGGGACTGAGGGGATTCACATTGGGATTGGGGATTGAGGAGAGTCACATTGGGATTGGATACTGGGGGGGATTCACCTTGGGATTGGGGACTGAGGGGATTCACTTTGGGATTGAGGTTTGAGGATTCCGAATTGGGATTGGGGACTGAGGGGATTGACACTGAGTTTGGGGACTGAGGGGATTCACAGTGGGATTGGGGACTGAGGGGATTCACATTGGGATTTGGGACTGAGGGGATTCACATTGGGGTCGTGGACTGAGGGGATTCATATTGGGATTTGGGACTGAGGGGATTCACCTTGGGATTTGGGACTGAGGGGATTCACATTCGGAGTTGGGACTCAGGGGATTCACATTGGGATCGGGGACAGAGGGGACTCACATTGGGATTTGGGACTGAGGGGATTCACATTGGAGTCGTGGACTGAGGGGATTCACATTGGGATTTGGGACTGAGGGGATTCACCTTGGGATTTGGGACTGAGGGGATTCACATTCGGAGTTGGGACTCAGGGGATTCACATTGGGATCGGGGACAGAGGGGATTCACATTGGGATTTGGGACTGAGGGGATTCACATTCGGAGTTGGGACTCAGGGGATTCACATTGGGATTGGGGTCTGAGGGGATTCACATTGGGATTGGGGACTGAGGGGATTCACATTGGGATTGGGGACTGAGGGGATTCACATTGAGTTTGGGGATTGTGGGGATTCACGTTGGGATTGGGGATTGAGGGGATTCACATTGGGACTGAGGACTCAGGGGGAATCACATTGGGATTGGGGATTGAGGGGATTCACATTGGGATTGGGGATTGAGGGGATTCACATTGGGATTGGGGATTGAGGGTATTCACATTAGGATTGGGGACTGAGGGGATTCACATTGGGATTGGGGATTGACGAGATTCACATTGGGATTCGGGATTGAGGGGATTCACATTGCGATTGGGGACTGAGGAGGATTCACATTGGAATTGGCGATTGTGGGGATTCACATTGGGATTGGGGATTGAGGGGATTTACATTGGCATTGGGGATTGAGGGGATTCACATTGGGAATGGGTACTGATGGGATTCACATTAGGATTGGGGATTGAGGGGATTCACATTGGGACTGAGGTCTCAGGGGGAATCACATTGGGATTGGGGATTGAGGGGATCCACATTGGGATTGGGGATTGAGGGGATTCACATTGGGAGTTGGGACTGAGGGGATTTACATTGGGATGGGGACTGAGAGGATTCACATTGGGATTGGGGTCTGAGGGGATTCACATTGGGATTGGGGACTGAAGGGATTCACATTGGGATTGGGGATTGTGGGGATTCACATTGGGATTGATGATTGCGGGGATTCACATTGGGATTGATGATTGCGGGGATTCACATTGGGATTGAGGCCTGAGTGGGAATCACATTGGGATTGGGGATTGAGGGGATTCACATTGGGATTGGGGATTGAGGGGATTCACATTGGGATAGGGGATTGAGGGGATTCACATTGGGATTGGGGATTGAGGGGATTCACATTATGATTTGGGACTGAGGGGATTCACATTGGGATTTGGGATTGAGGCGATTCACATTGGAATTGGGGATTGAGGAGGTTCACTTTGGGATTTGGGATTGAGGATGGAGATTCATAATGTGATTGGGGAATGAGCGGATGCACATTGGGATTGGGGATTGACGAGATTCACATTGGGATTTCGACTGAGAGGATTTACTTTGGGATTGGGGACAGAGGGGATTCACATTGAGAATCGGGTCTGTGGGGATTCCAAATGGGATTGGGGATTGAGGGGATTCACATTGGGATTGGGGACTGAGGGGATTCACATTGGGATTGGGGATTGAGGGGATTCACATTGTGATTGGAGACTGAGGAGGATTCACATTGGGATTGGGGATTGTGGGGATTCACATTGGGATTGGGGATTGAGGGGATTTACATTGGGATTGGGGATTGAGAGGATTCACATTGGGAATGGGTACTGATGGGATTCACATTAGGATTGGGGACTGAGGTGATTCATATTGGGATTGGGGATTGATAAGATTCACATTGTGATAGGGGATTGAGGAGATTCACATTGGGATTTGGGATTGATGTGGGGGATTCATATTGGGATTGGGGATTGAGGGGATTCACATTGGGATTGAGGGGATTCACATTGGGATTGGGGACTGAGGCGATTCACATTGGGATAGGGGATTCAGGGGATTCACATTGGGATTGAGGCGATTCACATTGGGATTGGGGACTGAGGCGATTCACATTGGGATAGGGCATTGAGGTGATTCACATTGGGATTTGGGATTGAGGTGGAGGGTTCACATTGGGATACTGGATTGAGGGGATTCACATTGGGATTGGGAATTCAGGGGATTCACATTGGGATTGAGGGGATTTACATTTGGATTGGGGACTGAGGCGATTCACATTGGGATTGGGGATTGAGGAGATTCACATTGGGATTTGGGATTGAGGTGGGGGATTCACATTGGGATTGGGGATTGAGGGGATTCACATTGGGATTGGGGATTGACGAAATTCACATTGGGATTGCGACTGAGAGGATTCACATTGGGATTTGGGGCTGAGGTGATTCACATTGGGATTGGGGACTGAGGTAATTCACATTGGGACTGGGGACTGAGGAGATTCACATTCGAATTGGGGACTGAGGGGATTCACATTGGGTTTGGGGACTGAGGGGATTCACATTGGGCTCGGGTACTGAGGAGATTCACATTCGGATTGGAGATTGAGGGGATTCACATTGTGATTGGGGGCGGAGGGCATTCACATGAGGATCGGGGACTGAGGGGCTTCAATTTGGGATCGGGATTGAGGGGATTCACATTGGGATTGGGGACAGAGAAGATTCACATTGGGATTGGGGACTGAGTGGATTCACATTGTGATTGGAGACTGCGGGGATTCACATTGAGTTTGGGGATTGAGGGGTTTCACTTTTGGTATGAGGACTGAGGGGATTCACATTGGGATTGGGGATTGAGGGGATTCACAATGTGATTGGAGACTGAGGAGGATTCACATTGAGATTTGGGATTGAGGGGACTCACATTGGGATTGGTGACTGAAGGCATTTGCATTGGGATTGGGGATGCGCAGGTTCACATTGAGATTGGGGACTGAGGGGACTCACATTGGGATTGGTGACTGAAGGCATTGGCATTGGGATTGGGGATGAGCAGAATCACATTGAGATTGGGGACTGAGGAGATTCACATTGGACTTGGGGATTAAGGGGTGTCACATTGGCATTGGGGACTGAGGGGATTCACATTTGGATGAGGGATGAGGAGATTCACATTGGGATTAGCGATTGAGGGGATTCACATTGGGATCGGCGACTAAGGGGATTCACATTGGGATTGGGGACTAAGGGGATTCACATTGGACTTGGGGATTAAGGGGTGTCACATTGGCATTGGGGACTGAGGGGATTCACGTTGGGATTAGGGTTGAGGAGATTCACATTGGGATTAGCGATTGAGGGGATTCACATTGGGATCGGGGACTAAGGGGATTCACATTGGGATTGGGGACTAAGGGGATTCACATTGGACTTGGGGATTAAGGGGTGTCACATTGGCATTGGGGACTGAGGGGATTCACTTTGGGATTAGGGATGAGGAGATTCACATTGGGATTAGCGATTGAGGGGATTCACATTGGGATCGGGGACTAAGGGGATTCACATTCGGATTGGGGATTGAGGGGATTCACATTGAGATTGGGGACTAAGGGGATTCACATTGGACTTGGGGATTAAGGGGTTTCACATGGGCACTGGGGACTGAGGGGATTCACATTGGGATTGGGGATGTGGAGATTCACATTGGCATTGCAGACTGAGGGGATTCACATTGGGGTTGGGGACTGTGGGGATTCACTTTTTGATTGAGGACTGAGTGGATTCACATTGGGATTGGCACTGAGTGGATTCACATTGTGATGGGGACTGCGGGGATTCACATTGAGATTTGGGATTGAGGGGATTCACATTGGGATTGGGGACTGAAGGCATTCGCATTGGGATTGGGGATGAGAAGATTCACATTGTGATTGGGGACTGCGGTGATTCACATTGAGATTTGGGATTGAGGGGATTCACATTGGGATTGGGGACTGAGGAGATTCACATAGTGATTGAGGACTGAGGGGATTCACCTTGGGATTGAGGATTGCGGGTTTCACATTTGGATTCAGGACTGAGGTGACTCACATGGGGATCGGGGACTGAGAGGCTTCAAATTGGGATCAGGGTTTGAAGGATTCACATTGGGATCGTGGGCTGAGAAGATTCATATTGGGTTTGGGCACTGAGGAGAATCACATTGTGATCGGGGACTGAGGGGATTCACATTGAGATTGGGGACTGAGGAGATTCACATTGTGATTGAGGACTGAGGGGATTCACCTTGGCATTGAAGATTGTGGGGATTCACATTGGGATTGGGGACTGAGGGGATTCACATTGGGATTGGGGACTAAGGGGATTCACATTGGACTTGGGGACTAAGGGGATTCACATTGGACTTGGGGATTAAGGGGTTTCACATGGGCACTGGGGACTGAGGGGATTCACATTGGGATTGGGGATGTGGAGATTCACATTGGGATTGCGGACTGAGGGGATTCACATTGGGATTGGGGTCTGTGGGGTTTCACTTTGGGATTGAGGACTGAGGGGATTCACATTGGGATTCGCACTGAGTGGATTCATATTGTGATGGGGACTGCGGGGATTCACATTGATATTTGGGATTGAGGGGATTCACATTGGGATTGGGGACTGAGGAGATTCACATAGCGATTGAGGACTCAGGGGATTCACCTTGGGATTGAGGATTGCGGGGATTCACATTTGGATTCAGGACTGAGGTGACTCACATGGGGATCTGGGACTGAGGGGCTTCAAATTTGGATCAGGGATTGAAGGATTCACATTGGGATCGGGGGCTGAGGAGATTCATATTGGGTTTGGGCACTGAGGAGAGTCACATTGGGATTGGGGACTGAGGGGATTCACATTGGGATTGGGGATTGAGGGTATTCACATTGGGATTGGGGATGAGGAGATTCACATTGGGATTAGCGATTGAGGGTATTCACATTGGGATTGATGACTAAGGGGATTCACATTTGGATTGGGGATTCAGGGGATTCACATTGGGATTGGGGACTAAAGGGATTCACATTGGGCTTGGGGGTGAAGGGGTCTCACATTGGTATTGGGGACTGAGGATATTCACATTGGGATTGAGGATTGCGGGGATTCACATTGGGATTGGGGACTGAGTGGATTCTCATTGGGATTAGGGACTGCGGCGATTCACATTGGGGTTGGAGACAAGGGGATTCACATTGAGATTGGGAATTGAGGGGATTCACATTGGGATTGGGGGCTGAGGGGATTCACATTGCGATTAGGGACTGCGGGAATTCACATTGGGATTGGGGACTGAGTGGATTCACATTGTGATTGGGAACTGCAGGGACTCACATTGAGATTGGGGATTGAGCGGTTTTACTTCGGGATTGAGGACTGAGGGGATTCACATTGGGATTCGGACTGAGTGGATTCACATTGTGATAGGGACTGCGGGGATTCACATTGAGATTTGGGTCTGAGGGGATTCACATTGTGATTGGGGACTGAAGGCATTTGCATTGGGATTGGGGATGAGAAGATTCACATTGAGATTGGGGACTGAGGGGACTCACATTGGGATTGGTGACTGAAGGCTTTGGCATTGGGATTGGGGATGAGCAGATTCACTTTGTGATTGGGGACTGAGGAGATTCACATTGGACTTGGGGATTAAGGGGTGTCACATTGGCATTGGGGACTGAGGGGATTCACATTGGGATTAGGGATGAGGAGATTCACATTGGGATTAGCAATTGAGGGGATTCACATTGGGATCGGGGACTGCAGGCATTTGCATTGGGATTGGGGATGAGGAGATTCACATTGGTATTGGGGACTGAGGGGACTCACATTGGGATTGAGGACTGAAGGCATTCGCATTGGGATTGGGGATGAGGAGATTCACATTGGTATTGGGGACTGAGGGGACTCACATTGGGATATGTGGCTGAAGGCATTGGCATTGGGATTTGGGATGAGCAGATTCACATTGAGATTGCGGACTGAGGAGATTCACATTGTGAATGGGGACTGAGGAGATTCACATTGGACTTGGGGATTAAGGGGTGTCACATTGGCATTGGGGACTGAGGGGATTCACATTGGGATTAGGGATGAGGAGATTCACATTGGGATTAGCAATTGAGGGGATTCACATTGGGATCGGGGACTAAGGTGATTCACATTCGGATAGGGGATTGAGGGCATTCTCATTGAGATTGGGGACAGAGGGGATTCACTTTGGGATTGGGGATGTGGAGATTCACATTGGGATTGCGAACTGAGGGGATTCACATTGGGATTGGGGACTGTGGGGATTCACTTTGGGATTGAGGACTGAGGGGATTCACATTGGGATTGAGACTGAGTGGATTCACATTGTGATGGGGACTGCGGGGATTCACATTGAGATTTGGGATTGAGGGGATTCACATAGGGATTGGGGACTGAAGGCATTCGCATTGGCATTGGGACTGAGTGAATTCACATTGTGATAGGGACTGTGGGGATTCACATTGAGATTTGGGATTGAGCGGATTCACATTGGGATTGGGGACTGAGGAGATTCACATTGTGATTCAGGACTGAGGGGATTCACCTTGGGATTGAGGATTGCGGGGATTCACATTTGGATTCAGGACTGAGGTGATTAACATGGGAATCGGGGACTGATGGGCTTCAAATTGGGATCAGGGATTGAAGGATTCACATTTGGATTAGGGGCTGAGGAGATTCATATTGGGTTTGGGCACTGAGCAGAGTCACATTGTGATCGGGGACTGAGGGGATTCACATTGAGATTGGGGACTGAGCAGATTCACATTGAGATTGGGGGCTAAGGGGATTCACAATGGACTTGGGGATGAAGGGGTCTCACATTGGCATTGGGGACTGAGGAGATTCACATTGGGATTGGGGACTGAGGAGATTCACATTGGGATTGGGGACTGAGGAGATTCACTTTGGGATTGGGGACTGAGGAGATTCACATTGGGATTGGGATTGAGTGGATTCACATTGTGATGGGGACTGCGGGGATTCACATTGAGATTTGGGATTGAGCTGATTCACATTGGGATTGGGAACTGAAGGCATTCGCATTGGGATTGGGGTGAGAAGATTCACATTGTGATTGAGGATGTGGAGATTCACATTGGGATTGGGGACTGAGGATATTCACATTGTGATTGAGGATGTGGAGATTCACATTGGGATTGGGGACTGAGGGGATTTACATTGGGATTGGGGACTGAGGGGATTGACATTGGGATTAGGGACTGCGGGAATTCACATTGGGATTGGGGACTGATTGGATTCACATTGTGATTGGGGACTGCAGGGATTCACATTGAGATTGGGGATTGAGTGGTTTCACTTCGGGATTGAGGACTAAGGGGATTTCCATTGGGATTAGGGATGAGGAGATTCACATTGGGATTAGCGATTGAGGGGATTCACATTGGGATTGGGGACTGAGTGGATTCACATTGGGATTGGGGATTGAGGGGATTCACATTGGGATTCAGGACTAAGGGGTTTCACATTGGACTTGGGGATTAAGGGGTTTCACATTGGCATTGGGGACTGAGGGGATTCACATTGGGATTGGGAATGAGGAGATTCACATTGGGATTGGGGACTGAGGGGATTCACATTGGGATTGGGGACTGAGGGGATTCATATTGGGATTAGGGACTGCGCAAATTAACATTGGGATTGCGGACTGAGTGGACTCACATTGTGATTGAGGACTGAGGGGATTCACATGGGGATCGGGGACTGAGGGGAGTCTCATTGGGATTGGTGATGAGGACAGTCACATTCGGATTGGGGACTGAGCTGAACCACATTGGGATTGGGGACTCATGGGATACCTATTGGGATTGGGTTCTGACGGGATTCCCATTGGGATTGGGGATTGAGGGGATTCACATTGGGATTCGGGACTGAGGGGATTCACATTGAGATTGGGAACTGAGGGTATTCACATTGGGATTGGGGCCTGAGGGGATTCACATTGGGATTGGGGACTCAGGGGATTCACATTGGGATTGGGGACTGAGGAGATTCACATTGTGATTGAGGATTGTGGGGATTCACCTTGGGATTGTGGATTGCGGGGATTCACATTTGGATTCAGGACTGAGGTGACTCACATGGGGATCGGGAACTGAGGGGCTTCAAATTGGGATCAGGGATTGAAGGATTCACATTGTGATTGGGGACTGAGGGGATTCACATTGGGATTGGGGAATGAGGGGCTTCACATTGGGATTGGGGACTAAGGGGATTCACATTGGACTTGGGGATTAAGGGGTTTCATATTTCGCATTGGGGACTGCGGGAATTCACATTGGGATTGGGGACTGCGGGGATTCACATCGAGATTTGGGATTGAGGGGTTTCACTTTGGGATTGAGGACTGAGGGGATTCACATTGGGTTTGGGACTCAGTGGATTCACATTGTGATGGGGACTGCGGGGATTCACATTGAGATTGGGGATTGAGGGGATTCACATTGGGATTGGGGACTGAAGGCATTCGCATTGGGATTGGGGATGAGCAGATTCACATTGAGATTGGGGACTGAGGGGATTCACATTGTGATTGAGGACTGAGGGGATTCACATGGGGATCGGGGACTGAGGGGCTTCAAATTGGAATCAGGGATTGAGGGGATTCACATTGAGATCGGGGACTGAGGGGAGTCTCAATGGGACTGGTGATGAGGAGAGTCACATTCGGATTGGGGACTGAGCTGAACCAAATTGGGATTGGGGACTCATGGGATACCTATTGGGATTGGGTTCAGACGGGATTCCCATTGGGATTGAGGATTGAGGGGATTCACATTGGGATCGGGGACTGAGGGGATTCACATTGGGATTGGGGATTGAGGGGATTCACATTGTGATCGGGGACTGAGGGGATTCACATTGAGATTGGGAACTGAGGGGATTCACATTGGTATTGGGGACTGAGGGGATTCACATTGGGATTGGGGACTGAGGTGATTCACATTGGAATGGGGACTGAGGGGATTCACATTGGGATTGGGGACTGAGGTGATTCACATTGGGATTGGGGACTCTGGGGATTCACATTGGGATTGGGGGTGGAAGGGGATTCACATTGGGATCGGGGACTGAGGAGGTTCACATTCGGTTTGGAGATTGTGGGGATTCACATTGGGATTGGGACTGAGTGGATTCACATTGTGATGGGGACTGCGGGGATTCATATTGAGATTTGGGATTGAGGGGATTTACATTGTGATTGGGGACTGAAGGCATTTGCATTGGGATTGGGGATGAGGAGATTCACATTGGTATTGGGGACTGAGGGGACCCACATTGGGATTGGTGACTGAAGGCATTGGCATTGGGATTGGGGATGAGCAGATTCACATTGGGATTGGGACTGAGTGGATTCACATTGTGATGGGGACTGCGGGGATTCACATTGAGATTTGGGATTGTGGGGATTTACATTGGGATTGGGGACTGAAGGCATTTGCATTGGGATTGGGGATGAGGAGATTCACATTGGTATTGGGGACTGAGGGGACTCACATTGCGATTGGTGACTGAAGGCATTGGCATTGTGATTGAGGACTGAAGGGATTCACCTTGGGAATGAGGATTGTCGTGATTCACATTGGAATTGGGGACTGAGGGGATTCACATTGGGATTGGGGACTGTGGGGATTCACTTTGGGATTGAGGACTGAGGGGATTCACATTGGGATTGGCACTGAGTGGATTCACATTGTGACGGGAACTGCCGGGATTCACATTGAGATTTGGGATTGAGGGGATTCACATTGGGATTGGGGACTGAAGGCATTCGCATTGGGATTGGGGATGAGTAGATTCACATTGTGATTGGGACTGCGGGGATTCACATTGAGATTTGGGATTGAGGGGATTCACATTGGGATTGGGGACTGAGGAGATTCACATTGTAATTGAGGACTGAGGGGATTCACCTTGGGATTGAGGATTGCGGGGATTCACATTTGGATTCAGGACTGAGGTGACTCACATGGGGATCGGGGACTGAGGGGCTTCAAATTGGGATCATGGATTGAAGGATTCACATTGGGATCAGGGGCTGAGGAGATTCATATTGGATTTGGGCACTGAGGAGAGTCACATTGTGATCGGGGACTGAGGGGATTCACATTGAGATTGGGGACTGAGGAGATTCACATTGTGATTGAGGACTGAGGGGATTCACCTTGGGATTGAGGATTGTGGGGATTCACATTGGGATTGGCAACTGAGGGGATTCACATTGGGATTGGGGACTAAGGGGATTCACATTGGACTTGGGGATTAAGGGGTTTCACATTGGGATTCGTGATGAGGAGATTCACATTGGGATTGGGGATGAGGAGATTCACATTGGGATTAGCAATTGAGGGTATTCACATTGGGATTGGGGACTAAGGGGATTCACATTCGGATTGGGGATTCAGGGGATTCACATTTGGATTGGGGACTAAGGGGATTCACATTGGGCTTGGGGATGAAGGGGTATCACATTGGCATTGGGGACTGAGGGGATTCACATTTGGATTGGGATTGACTGGATTCACATTGTGATGGGGACTGCGGGGATTCACATTGAGATTTGGGATTGAGGTGATTCACAATGGGATTGGGGACTGAAGGCATTCGCATTGGGATTGGGGATGAGAAGATTCACATTGGTTTTGGGGACTGAGGATATTCACATTGTGATTGAGGACGGAAGGGATTCTCATTGGGATTGAGGATTTTGGGGATTCACGTTGGGATTTGGGACTGAGGGGATTCACATTGGGATTGGGGACTAAGGGGATTCACATTAGACTTGGGGCTTA
The DNA here is from genome assembly GCF_047496885.1 of Scyliorhinus torazame. Classification (NCBI taxonomy): domain Eukaryota; kingdom Metazoa; phylum Chordata; class Chondrichthyes; order Carcharhiniformes; family Scyliorhinidae; genus Scyliorhinus; species Scyliorhinus torazame. The sequence goes on from NC_092720.1 coordinate 154,905,518, forward strand.
TGGGGTTTCACATTGGGATTGGGGACTGAAGGCATTCGCATTGGGATTGGGGATGAGAAGATTCACATTGGTTTTGGGGACTGAGGATATTCACATTGTGATTGAGGACGGAAGGGATTCTCATTGGGATTGAGGATTGCGGGGATTCACATTGTGATTGGGGACTGCGGGGATTCACATTGTGTTTGGGGACTGAGGGGATTCACATTGGGATTGGGGACTCGGGATTCACATTGGGATTGGGGACTGAGGAGTTTCACATTGTGATTGAGGACTGAGGGGATTCACCTTGGGATTGAGGATTGCGGGGATTCACATGTGGATTCAGGACTGAGGTGATTCACATAGGGATCGGGGACTGAGGGGCTTCAAATTGGGGTCAGGGATTGAAGGATTCACATTGGGATCGGGGGCTGAGGAGATTCATATTGGGTTTGGGCACTGAGGAGAGTCACGTTGTCATCGGGGACTGAGGGGATTCACATTGAGATTGGGGACTGAGGAGATTCACATTGTGATTGAGGACTGAGGGGATTCACCTTGGGATTGAGGATTTTGGGGATTCACGTTGAGATTTGGGACTGAGGGGATTCACATTGGGATTGGGGACTAAGGGGATTCACATTAGACTTGGGGATTAAGGGGTTTCACATTGGGATTAGGGATAAGGAGATTCACATTGGGATTGGGGATGAGGAGATTCACATTGGGATTAGCGATTGAGGTTATTCACATTGGGATTGGGGACTAAGGGGATTCACATTCGGATTGGGGATTCAGGGGATTCACATTGGGATTGGGGACTAAGGGGATTCACATTGGACTTGGGGATGAAGGGGTCTCACATTGGCATTGGGGACTGAGGGGATTCACATTGGGATTGGGATTGAGTGGATTGACATTGTGATGGGGACTGCGGGGATTCACATTGAGATTTGGGATTGAGGTGATTCATATTGGGATTGGGGACTGAAGGCATTCGCATTGGGATTGGGGATGAGAAGATTCACATTGTTATTGGGGGCTGAAGATATTCACATTGTGATTGAGAATGTGGAGATTCACATTGGGATTGGGGACTGAGGGGATTTACATTGGGATTGGGGATTGAGGGGATTCACATTGGGATTAGGGACTGCGGGAATTCACATTGGGATTGGGGACTGAGTGGATTCACATTGTGATTGGGAACTGCAGGGTTTCACATTGAGATTGGGGATTGAGAGGTTTCCCTTCGGGATTGAGGACTGAGGGAATTCACATTGAGATTGGGACTGAGTGGATTCACATTGAAATTTGGGACTGAGGGGATTCACATTGGGATTGGGGACTGAAGGCATTTGCATTGGGATTGGGAATGAGGAGATTCACATTGGTACTGGGGACTGAGGGGACTCACATTGGGATTGGTGACTGAAGGCATTGGCATTGGGATTGGGGATGAGCAGATTCACATTGTGATTGAGGACTGAATGGATTCACATTGGGATTGGGGACTAAGGGGATTCACATTGGACTTGGCGATTAAGGGGTGTCACATTGGCATTGGGGACTGAGGGGATTCACATTGGGATTAGGGATGAGGAGATTCACATTGGGATTAGCGATTGAAGGGATTCACATTGGGATTGCGGACTGAGTGGATTCACATTGGGATTGGGGATTGAGGGGAATCACTTTGGAATTGGGGACTGAGGGGATTCATATTGGGATTGGGGATTGAGCGGTTTCACATTGGGATTGGGGACTAAGGGGATTCACATTAGACTTGGGGATTAAGGGGTTTCACATTGGGATTAGGGATAAGGAGATTCACATTGGGATTGGGGATGAGGAGATTCACATTGGGATTAGCGATTGAGGTTATTCACATTGGGATTGGGGACTAAGGGGATTCACATTCGGATTGGGGATTCAGGGGATTCACATTGGGATTGGGGACTAAGGGGATTCACATTGGACTTGGGGATGAAGGGGTCTCACATTGGCATTGGGGACTGAGGGGATTCACATTGGGATTGGGATTGAGTGGATTGACATTGTGATGGGGACTGCGGGGATTCACATTGAGATTTGGGATTGAGGTGATTCATATTGGGATTGGGGACTGAAGGCATTCGCATTGGGATTGGGGATGAGAAGATTCACATTGTTATTGGGGGCTGAAGATATTCACATTGTGATTGAGAATGTGGAGATTCACATTGGGATTGGGGACTGAGGGGATTTACATTGGGATTGGGGATTGAGGGGATTCACATTGGGATTAGGGACTGCGGGAATTCACATTGGGATTGGGGACTGAGTGGATTCACATTGTGATTGGGAACTGCAGGGTTTCACATTGAGATTGGGGATTGAGAGGTTTCCCTTCGGGATTGAGGACTGAGGGAATTCACATTGAGATTGGGACTGAGTGGATTCACATTGAAATTTGGGACTGAGGGGATTCACATTGGGATTGGGGACTGAAGGCATTTGCATTGGGATTGGGAATGAGGAGATTCACATTGGTACTGGGGACTGAGGGGACTCACATTGGGATTGGTGACTGAAGGCATTGGCATTGGGATTGGGGATGAGCAGATTCACATTGTGATTGAGGACTGAATGGATTCACATTGGGATTGGGGACTAAGGGGATTCACATTGGACTTGGCGATTAAGGGGTGTCACATTGGCATTGGGGACTGAGGGGATTCACATTGGGATTAGGGATGAGGAGATTCACATTGGGATTAGCGATTGAAGGGATTCACATTGGGATTGCGGACTGAGTGGATTCACATTGGGATTGGGGATTGAGGGGAATCACTTTGGAATTGGGGACTGAGGGGATTCATATTGGGATTGGGGATTGAGCGGTTTCACTTTGGGATTGAGGACTGAGGGGATTCACATTGGGTTTGGGACTCAGTGGATTCACATTGTGATGGGGACTGTAGGGATTCACATTGAGATTGGGGATTGAGGGGATTCACATTGGGATTAGGGACTGAAGGCATTCGCATTGGGATTGGGGATGAGCAGATTCACATTGAGATTGGGGACTGAGGAGATTCACATTGTGATTGAGGACTGAGGGGTTCACATGGGGATCGGGGACTGAGGGGCTTCAAATTGGAATCAGGGATTGAGGGGATTCACATTGACATCGGGGACTGAGGTGATTCTCATTGGAATTGGTGATGAGGAGAGTCACATTCGGATTGGGGACTGAGCTGAACCACATTGGGATTGGGGACTCATGGGATACCTATTGGGATTGGGTTCAGACGGGATTCCCATTGGGATTGGGGATTGAGGGGATTCACATTGGGATCGGGGACTGAGGGGATTCACATTGGGATTGGGGATTGAGGGGATTCACATTGTGATCGGGGACTGAGGGGATTCACATTGAGATTGGGAACTGAGGGGATTCACATTGGGATTGGGGACTGAGGGGATTCACATTGGGATTGGGGACTGAGGGGATTCACATTGGGACTGGGGATTGAGGGGATTCACATTGTGATCGGGCACTGAGGGGATTCACATTGAGATTGGGGACTGAGGGGATTCACATTGAGATTGGGAACTGAGGGGATTCACATTGGGATTGGGGACTGAGGTGATTCACATTGGAATGGGGACTGAGGGGATTCACATTGGGATTGGGGACTGAGGGGATTCACATTGGGATTGGGGACTCTGGGGATTCACATTGGGATTGGGGGTTGAGGGGATTCACATTGGGATCGGGGACTGAGGAGATTCACATTCGGATTGGAGATTGAGGGGATTCACATTGTGATTGGGGGCTGAGGGCATTCACATGGGAATTGGGGACTGAGGGGTTTCGAATTGCGATCTGGGATTGAGGGGATTCACATTGGGATTGGGGACTGAGAAGATTCACATTGGGATTGGGGACTGAGTGGATTCACATTGCGGGGATTTACATTGAGTTTGGGGATTGAGGGGTTTCACATTTGGTATGAGGACTGAGGGGATTCACATTGGGATTGGGACTGAGTGGATTCACATTGTGTTGTGGACTGCGGGGATTCACATTGAGATTTGGGATTGAGGGGATTTACATTGTGATTGAGGACTGAAGGCATTTGCATTGGGATTGGGGATGAGGAGATTCACATTGGTATTGGGGACTGAGGGGACTCACATTGGGATTGGTGACTGAAGGCATTGGCATTGTGATTGAGGACTGAAGGGATTCACCTTGGGAATGAGGATTGTCGGGATTCACATTGGGATTGGGCACTGCGGGGATTCACATTGGGATTGGGGACAAAGGGCATTCATATTGGACTTGGGGATTAAGGGGTGTCACATTGGCATTGGGGACTGAGGGGATTCACATTGGGATTAGGGATGAGGAGATTCACATTGGGATTAGCGATTGAGGGGATTCACATTGAGATCGGGGACTAAGGGGATTCACATTCGGATTGGGGATTGAGGGGATTCACATTGAGGTTGGGGACTAAGGGGATTCACATTGGACTTGGGGATTAAGGGGTTTCACATGGGCACTGGGGACTGAGGGCATTCACATTGGAATTGGGGATGTGGAGATTCACATTTGGATTGCGGACTGAGGGGATTCACATTGGGATTGGGGATTGTGGGGATTCACTTTGGGATTGAGGACTGAGGGGATTCACATTGGGATTCGCACTGAGTGGATTCACATTGTGATGGGGACTGCGGGGATTCACATTGAGATTTGGGATTGAGGGGATTCACATTGGGATTGAGGACTGAAGGCATTCGCATTGGGATTGGGGATGAGAAGATTCACATTGTGATTGGGGACTGCGGGGATTCACATTGAGATTTGGGATTGAGGGGATTCACATTGGGATTGGGGACTGAGGAGATTCACATTGTGAGTGAATACTGAGGGGATTCACCTTGGGATTGAGGATTGTGGGGATTCACATTGGGATTGGCGACTGAGGGGATTCACATTTGGATTGGGGACTTAGGGGATTCACATTGGACTTGGGGAATAAGGGTTTTCACATTGGGATTCGTGATGAGGAGATTCACATTGGGATTGGGGATGAGGAGATTCACATTGGGATTAGCGATTGAGGGTATTCACATTGGGATTGGTGACTAAGGGGATTCACATTCGGATTGGGGATTCAGGGGATTCACATCGGGATTGGGGTCTAAGGGAATTCACATTGGGCTTGGGGATGAAGGGGTCTCACATTGGGATTGGGGACTAAGGGGATTCAGATTGGGCTTGGGGATGAAGGGGTCTCACATTGGCATTGGGGACTGAGGGGATTCACATTGGGATTGGGATTGACTGGATTCACATTTTGATGGGGACTGCGGGGATTCACATTGAGATTTGGGATTGAGGTGATTCACATTGGGATTGGGGACTGAAGGCATTCGAATTGGGATTGGGGATGAGAAGATTCACATTGGTTTTGGGGACTGAGGATATTCACATTGTGATTGAGGACGGAAGGGATTCTCATTGGAATTGAGGATTGCGGGGATTCACATTGGGATTGGGGACTGAGGGGATTCACATTGGGATTAGGGACTGCGGCGATTCACATTGGGGTTGGAGACAGAGTGGATTCACATTGTGATTGGGGACTGCGGGGATTCACATTGTGTTTGGGGACTGAGGGGATTCACATTGAGATTGGGAATTGAGGGGATTCACATTGGAATTGGGGACTGAGGGGAATCACATTGTGTTTGGGGACTGAGGGGATTCACATTGTGTTTGGGGACTGAGTCGATTCACATTGAGATTGGGAATTGAGGGGATTCACATTGGAATTGGGGACTGAGGGGATTCACATTGTGTTTGGGGACTGAGGGGATTCACATTGAGATTGGGAATTGAGGGGATTCACAATGGGATTAGGGACTGCGGGAATTCACATTGGGATTGGGGACTGAGTGGATTCACATTGTGATTGGGAAACTGCAGGGATTCACATTGAGATTGGGGATTGAGGGGTTTCACATTGGGATTGGGTGTTGAGGGGATTCACATTGGGATCGGGGACTGAGGAGATTCACATTCGGATTGGAGATTGAGGGGATTCACATTGTGATTGGGGGCTGAGGCCATTCACATGGGGATCGGGGACTGAGGGGCTTCAAATTGGGATCAGGGATTGAGGGGATTCACATTGGGATTGGGGACTGAGAAGATTCACATTGGGATTGGGGACTGAGTGGATTCACATTGTGATTGGAGACTGCGGGGATTCACATTGAAGTTGGGGATTGAGGGGTTTCAATATTGGTATGAGGACTGAGGGGATACACATTGGGATTGGGACTGAGTGGATTCACATTGTGATGGGGACTGCGGGGATTCAAATTGAGATTTGGGATTGAGGGGATTCACATTGTGATTGGGGACAGGAGGCATTTGCATTGGGATTGGGGAAGAGGAGATTCACATTGGTATTGGGGATTGAGGGGACTCACATTGGGATTGGTGACTGAAGGCATTGGCATTGGGATTGGGGATGAGCAGATTCACATTGAGATTGGGGACTGAGGAGATTCACATTGTGCTTGAGGACTGAAGGGATTCACCTTGGGAATGAGGATTGTCGGGATTCACATTGGGATTGGGGACTGAGGGGATTTACATTGGGATTGGGGACAAAGGGGATTCACATTGGACTTGGGGATTAAGGGGTGTCACATTGGCCGTTGGGGACTGAGGGGATTCACATTGGGATTAGGGATGAGGAGATTCACATTGGGATTAGCGATTGAGGGGACTCACATTGGGATCGGGGACTAAGGGGATTCACATTGGGATTGGGGACTAAGGGGATTCACATTGGACTTGGGGATTAAGCGGTGTCACATTTGCATTGGGGACTGAGGGGATTCACATTGGGATTAGGGATGAGGTGATTCACATTGGGATTCGCGATTGAGGGGATTCTCATTGGACTTGGGGATTAAGGGGTTTCACATGGGCACTGGGGACTGAGGGGATTCACATTGGGACTGGGGATGTGGAGATTCACATTGGGATTGCGGACTGAGGGGATTCATATTGGGATTGGGGACTGTGGGGATTCACTTGGGGTTTGAGGACAGAGGGGATTCACATTGGGATTGGCACTGAGTGGATTCACATTGTGATGTGGACTGCGGGGATTCACATTGAGATTTGGGATTGAGGGGATTCACATTGGGATTGGGGACTGAAGGCATTCGCATTGGGATTGGGGATGAGAAGATTCACATTGTGATTGGGGACTGCGAGGATTCACATTGAGATTTGGGATTGAGGGGATTCACATTGTGATTGAGGACTGAGGGGATTCACCTTGGGATTTTGATTGCGGGGATTCACATTTGGATTCAGGACTGAGGTGACTCACATGGGGATCGGCGACTGAGGGGCTTCAAATTGGGATCAGGGATTGAAGGATTCACATTGGGATCGGGGGCTGAGGAGATTCATATTGGGTTTGGGCACTGAGGAGAGTCACATTGTGACCGGGGACTGAGGGGATTCACATTGAGATTGGGGACTGAGGAGATTCACATTGTGATTGAGGACTGAGGGGATTCACCTTGGGATTGAGTATTGTGGGGATTCACATTGGGATTGGGGACTGAGTGGATTCACATTGGGATTGGGGACTAAGGGGATTCACATTGGACTTGGGGATTAAGGGGTTTCACATTGGGATTCGTGATGAGGAGATTCACATTGGGATTGGGGATGAGGAGATTCACATTGGGATTAGCGATTGAGGGTATTCACATTGGGATTGGGGACTAAGGGGATTCACATTCGGATTGGGAATTCAGGGGATTCACATTGGGATTGGGGACTAAGGGGATTCACATTGGGCTTGGAGATGAAGGGGTCTCACATTGGCATTGGGGACTGAGGGGATTCACATTGGGATTGGGATTGAGGTGATTCACATTGAGATTTGGGATTGAGGTGATTCACATTGGGATTGGGGACTGAAGGCATTCGCATTGGGATTGGGGATGAGAAGATTCACATTGGTATTGGGGACTGAGGATATTCACATTGGGTTTGAGGATTGCGGGGATTCACATTGGGATTGGGGACTGAGGGGATTCACATTGGGATTAGGGACTGCGGCGATTCACATTGGGGTTGGAGACAGAGTGGATTCACAATGTGTTTGGGGACTGAGGGGATTCACATTGAGATTGGGAATTGAGGGGATTCACATTGGGATTGGGGACTGAGGGGATTCACATTGGGATTAGGGACTGCGGGAATTCACATTGGGACTGGGGACTGAGTGGATTCACATTGTGATTGGGAACTGCAGGAATTCACATTGAGATTGGGGATTGAGCGGTTTCACTTCGGGATTGGGGACTGAGGGGATTCACATTGGGATTGGGACTGAGTGGATTCACATTGAGATTGGGGACTGAGTAGATTCACATTGTGATTGAGGACTGAGGGGATTCATTTTGGGATTGAGGATTGTGGGGATTCACATTGGGATTGGGGACTGAGGGGATTCACATTGGGATTGAGGACTAAGGGGATTCACATTGGGATTGAGGACTAAGGGGATTCACATTGGACTTGGGGATTAAGGGGTTTCACATTGGCATTGGGGACTGAGGGGATTCACATTGGGATTGAGAATGAGGAGATTCACCTTGGGATTGAGGACTGAGGGGATTCACATTGGCATTGGGGACTGAGGGGATTCACATTGGGATTGAGAATGAGGAGATTCACCTTGGGATTGAGGACTGAGGGGATTCACATTGGGATTGGGGACTGAGTGGATTCATATTGGGATTAGGGACTGCGGGCATTCACATTGGGATTGGGGACTGAGTGGACTCACATTGAGATTGGGGACTGCGGGGATTCACACTGAGATTTGGGATTGAGGGGAATCACTTTGGGATTGGGGACTGATGGGATTCACATTGGGATTGGGGATTGAGGGGTTTCACTTTGGGATTGAGGACTGAGGGGATTCACATTGGGTTTGGGACTCAGTGGATTCACATTGTGATGGGGATTGAGGGGATTCACATTGGGATTGGGGACTGAAGGCATTCGCATTGGGATTGGGGATGAGCAGATTCACATTGAGATTGGGGACTGAGGGGATTCACATTGTGATTGAGGACTGAGGGGATTCACATGGGGATCGGGGACTGAGGGGCTTCAAATTGGAATCAGGGATTGAGGGGATTCACATTGAGATCGGGGACTGAGGGGAGTCTCATTGGGACTGGTGATGAGGAGAGTCACATTCGGATTGGGGACTGAGCTGAACCAAATTGGGATTGGGGACTCATGGGATACCTATTGGGATTGGGTTCAGACGGGATTCCCATTGGGATTGAGGATTGAGGGGATTCACATTGGGATCGGGGACTGAGGGGATTCACATTGGGATTGGGGATTGAGGGGATTCACATTGTGATCGGGGACTGAGGGGATTCACATTGAGATTGGGAACTGAGGGGATTCACATTGGTATTGGGGACTGAGGGGATTCACATTGGGATTGGGGACTGAGGTGATTCACATTGGAATGGGGACTGAGGGGATTCACATTGGGATTGGGGACTGAGGTGATTCACATTGGGATTGGGGACTCTGGGGATTCACATTGGGATTGGGGGTGGAAGGGGATTCACATTGGGATCGGGGACTGAGGAGGTTCACATTCGGTTTGGAGATTGAGGGGATTCACATTGGGATTGGGACTGAGTGGATTCACATTGTGATGGGGACTGCGGGGATTCACATTGAGATTTGGGATTGAGGGGATTTACATTGTGATTGGGGACTGAAGGCATTTGCATTGGGATTGGGGATGAGGAGATTCACATTGGTATTGGGGACTGAGGGGACCCACATTGGGATTGGTGACTGAAGGCATTGGCATTGGGATTGGGGATGAGCAGATTCACATTGGGATTGGGACTGAGTGGATTCACATTGTGATGGGGACTGCGGGGATTCACATTGAGATTTGGGATTGAGGGGATTTACATTGTGATTGGGGACTGAAGGCATTTGCATTGGGATTGGGGATGAGGAGATTCACATTGGGATTGGGGACTGAGGGGACTCACATTGCGATTGGTGACTGAAGGCATTGGCATTGTGATTGAGGACTGAAGGGATTCACCTTGGGAATGAGGATTGTCGTGATTCACATTGGGATTGGGGACTGAGGGGATTCACATTGGGATTGGGGACAAAGGGCATTCGCATTGGACTTGGGGATTAAGGGGTTTCACATGGGCACTGGGGACTGAGGGGATTCACATTGGGATTGGGGACTGTGGGGATTCACTTTGGGATTGAGGACTGAGGGGATTCACATTGGGATTGGCACTGAGTGGATTCACATTGTGACGGGAACTGCCGGGATTCACATTGAGATTTGGGATTGAGGGGATTCACATTGGGATTGGGGACTGAAGGCATTCGCATTGGGATTGGGGATGAGTAGATTCACATTGTGATTGGGACTGCGGGGATTCACATTGAGATTTGGGATTGAGGGGATTCACATTGGGATTGGGGACTGAGGAGATTCACATTGTAATTGAGGACTGAGGGGATTCACCTTGGGATTGAGGATTGCGGGGATTCACATTTGGATTCAGGACTGAGGTGACTCACATGGGGATCGGGGACTGAGGGGCTTCAAATTGGGATCATGGATTGAAGGATTCACATTGGGATCAGGGGCTGAGGAGATTCATATTGGATTTGGGCACTGAGGAGAGTCACATTGTGATCGGGGACTGAGGGGATTCACATTGAGATTGGGGACTGAGGAGATTCACATTGTGATTGAGGACTGAGGGGATTCACCTTGGGATTGAGGATTGTAGGGATTCACATTGGGATTGGCAACTGAGGGGATTCACATTGGGATTGGGGACTAAGGGGATTCACATTGGACTTGGGGATTAAGGGGTTTCACATTGGGATTCGTGATGAGGAGATTCACATTGGGATTGGGGATGAGGAGATTCACATTGGGATTAGCAATTGAGGGTATTCACATTGGGATTGGGGACTAAGGGGATTCACATTCGGATTGGGGATTCAGGGGATTCACATTGGGATTGGGGACTAAGGGGATTCACATTGGGCTTGGGGATGAAGGGGTATCACATTGGCATTGGGGACTGAGGGGATTCACATTTGGATTGGGATTGACTGGATTCACATTGTGATGGGGACTGCGGGGATTCACATTGAGATTTGGGATTGAGGTGATTCACAATGGGATTGGGGACTGAAGGCATTCGCATTGGGATTGGGGATGAGAAGATTCACATTGGTTTTGGGGACTGAGGATATTCACATTGTGATTGAGGACGGAAGGGATTCTCATTGGGATTGAGGATTTTGGGGATTCACGTTGGGATTTGGGACTGAGGGGATTCACATTGGGATTGGGGACTAAGGGGATTCACATTAGACTTGGGGATTATGGGGTTTCACATTGGGATTGGGGACTGAAGGCATTCGCATTGGGATTGGGGATGAGAAGATTCACATTGGTTTTGGGGACTGAGGATATTCACATTGTGATTGAGGACGGAAGGGATTCTCATTGGGATTGAGGATTGCGGGGATTCACATTGTGATTGGGGACTGCGGGGATTCACATTGTGTTTGGGGACTGAGGGGATTCACATTGGGATTGGGGACTCGGGATTCACATTGGGATTGGGGACTGAGGAGTTTCACATTGTGATTGAGGACTGAGGGGATTCACCTTGGGATTGAGGATTGCGGGGATTCACATGTGGATTCAGGACTGAGGTGATTCACATAGGGATCGGGGACTGAGGGGCTTCAAATTGGGGTCAGGGATTGAAGGATTCACATTGGGATCGGGGGCTGAGGAGATTCATATTGGGTTTGGGCACTGAGGAGAGTCACGTTGTCATCGGGGACTGAGGGGATTCACATTGAGATTGGGGACTGAGGAGATTCACATTGTGATTGAGGACTGAGGGGATTCACCTTGGGATTGAGGATTTTGGGGATTCACGTTGAGATTTGGGACTGAGGGGATTCACATTGGGATTGGGGACTAAGGGGATTCACATTAGACTTGGGGATTAAGGGGTTTCACATTGGGATTAGGGATAAGGAGATTCACATTGGGATTGGGGATGAGGAGATTCACATTGGGATTAGCGATTGAGGTTATTCACATTGGGATTGGGGACTAAGGGGATTCACATTCGGATTGGGGATTCAGGGGATTCACATTGGGATTGGGGACTAAGGGGATTCACATTGGACTTGGGGATGAAGGGGTCTCACATTGGCATTGGGGACTGAGGGGATTCACATTGGGATTGGGATTGAGTGGATTGACATTGTGATGGGGACTGCGGGGATTCACATTGAGATTTGGGATTGAGGTGATTCATATTGGGATTGGGGACTGAAGGCATTCGCATTGGGATTGGGGATGAGAAGATTCACATTGTTATTGGGGGCTGAAGATATTCACATTGTGATTGAGAATGTGGAGATTCACATTGGGATTGGGGACTGAGGGGATTTACATTGGGATTGGGGATTGAGGGGATTCACATTGGGATTAGGGACTGCGGGAATTCACATTGGGATTGGGGACTGAGTGGATTCACATTGTGATTGGGAACTGCAGGGTTTCACATTGAGATTGGGGATTGAGAGGTTTCCCTTCGGGATTGAGGACTGAGGGAATTCACATTGAGATTGGGACTGAGTGGATTCACATTGAAATTTGGGACTGAGGGGATTCACATTGGGATTGGGGACTGAAGGCATTTGCATTGGGATTGGGAATGAGGAGATTCACATTGGTACTGGGGACTGAGGGGACTCACATTGGGATTGGTGACTGAAGGCATTGGCATTGGGATTGGGGATGAGCAGATTCACATTGTGATTGAGGACTGAATGGATTCACATTGGGATTGGGGACTAAGGGGATTCACATTGGACTTGGCGATTAAGGGGTGTCACATTGGCATTGGGGACTGAGGGGATTCACATTGGGATTAGGGATGAGGAGATTCACATTGGGATTAGCGATTGAAGGGATTCACATTGGGATTGCGGACTGAGTGGATTCACATTGGGATTGGGGATTGAGGGGAATCACTTTGGAATTGGGGACTGAGGGGATTCATATTGGGATTGGGGATTGAGCGGTTTCACTTTGGGATTGAGGACTGAGGGGATTCACATTGGGTTTGGGACTCAGTGGATTCACATTGTGATGGGGACTGTAGGGATTCACATTGAGATTGGGGATTGAGGGGATTCACATTGGGATTAGGGACTGAAGGCATTCGCATTGGGATTGGGGATGAGCAGATTCACATTGAGATTGGGGACTGAGGAGATTCACATTGTGATTGAGGACTGAGGGGTTCACATGGGGATCGGGGACTGAGGGGCTTCAAATTGGAATCAGGGATTGAGGGGATTCACATTGACATCGGGGACTGAGGTGATTCTCATTGGAATTGGTGATGAGGAGAGTCACATTCGGATTGGGGACTGAGCTGAACCACATTGGGATTGGGGACTCATGGGATACCTATTGGGATTGGGTTCAGACGGGATTCCCATTGGGATTGGGGATTGAGGGGATTCACATTGGGATCGGGGACTGAGGGGATTCACATTGGGATTGGGGATTGAGGGGATTCACATTGTGATCGGGGACTGAGGGGATTCACATTGAGATTGGGAACTGAGGGGATTCACATTGGGATTGGGGACTGAGGGGATTCACATTGGGATTGGGGACTGAGGGGATTCACATTGGGACTGGGGATTGAGGGGATTCACATTGTGATCGGGCACTGAGGGGATTCACATTGAGATTGGGGACTGAGGGGATTCACATTGAGATTGGGAACTGAGGGGATTCACATTGGGATTGGGGACTGAGGTGATTCACATTGGAATGGGGACTGAGGGGATTCACATTGGGATTGGGGACTGAGGGGATTCACATTGGGATTGGGGACTCTGGGGATTCACATTGGGATTGGGGGTTGAGGGGATTCACATTGGGATCGGGGACTGAGGAGATTCACATTCGGATTGGAGATTGAGGGGATTCACATTGTGATTGGGGGCTGAGGGCATTCACATGGGAATTGGGGACTGAGGGGGTTCGAATTGCGATCTGGGATTGAGGGGATTCACATTGGGATTGGGGACTGAGAAGATTCACATTGGGATTGGGGACTGAGTGGATTCACATTGCGGGGATTTACATTGAGTTTGGGGATTGAGGGGTTTCACATTTGGTATGAGGACTGAGGGGATTCACATTGGGATTGGGACTGAGTGGATTCACATTGTGTTGTGGACTGCGGGGATTCACATTGAGATTTGGGATTGAGGGGATTCACATTGTGATTGAGGACTGAAGGCATTTGCATTGGGATTGGGGATGAGGAGATTCACATTGGTATTGGGGACTGAGGGGACTCACATTGGGATTGGTGACTGAAGGCATTGGCATTGTGATTGAGGACTGAAGGGATTCACCTTGGGAATGAGGATTGTCGGGATTCACATTGGGATTGGGCACTGCGGTGATTCACATTGGGATTGGGGACAAAGGGCATTCATATTGGACTTGGGGATTAAGGGGTGTCACATTGGCATTGGGGACTGAGGGGATTCACATTGGGATTAGGGATGAGGAGATTCACATTGGGATTAGCGATTGAGGGGATTCACATTGAGATCGGGGACTAAGGGGATTCACATTCGGATTGGGGATTGAGGGGATTCACATTGAGGTTGGGGACTAAGGGGATTCACATTGGACTTGGGGATTAAGGGGTTTCACATGGGCACTGGGGACTGAGGGCATTCACATTGGAATTGGGGATGTGGAGATTCACATTTGGATTGCGGACTGAGGGGATTCACATTGGGATTGGGGATTGTGGGGATTCACTTTGGGATTGAGGACTGAGGGGATTCACATTGGGATTCGCACTGAGTGGATTCACATTGTGATGGGGACTGCGGGGATTCACATTGAGATTTGGGATTGAGGGGATTCACATTGGGATTGAGGACTGAAGGCATTCGCATTGGGATTGGGGATGAGAAGATTCACATTGTGATTGGGGACTGCGGGGATTCACATTGAGATTTGGGATTGAGGGGATTCACATTGGGATTGGGGACTGAGGAGATTCACATTGTGAGTGAATACTGAGGGGATTCACCTTGGGATTGAGGATTGTGGGGATTCACATTGGGATTGGCGACTGAGGGGATTCACATTTGGATTGGGGACTTAGGGGATTCACATTGGACTTGGGGAATAAGGGTTTTCACATTGGGATTCGTGATGAGGAGATTCACATTGGGATTGGGGATGAGGAGATTCACATTGGGATTAGCGATTGAGGGTATTCACATTGGGATTGGTGACTAAGGGGATTCACATTCGGATTGGGGATTCAGGGGATTCACATCGGGATTGGGGACTAAGGGAATTCACATTGGGCTTGGGGATGAAGGGGTCTCACATTGGGATTGGGGACTAAGGGGATTCAGATTGGACTTGGGGATGAAGGGGTCTCACATTGGCATTGGGGACTGAGGGGATTCACATTGGGATTGGGATTGACTGGATTCACATTTTGATGGGGACTGCGGGGATTCACATTGAGATTTGGGATTGAGGTGATTCACATTGGGATTGGGGACTGAAGGCATTCGAATTGGGATTGGGGATGAGAAGATTCACATTGGTTTTGGGGACTGAGGATATTCACATTGTGATTGAGGACGGAAGGGATTCTCATTGGAATTGAGGATTGCGGGGATTCACATTGGGATTGGGGACTGAGGGGATTCACATTGGGATTAGGGACTGCGGCGATTCACATTGGGGTTGGAGACAGAGTGGATTCACATTGTGATTGGGGACTGCGGGGATTCACATTGTGTTTGGGGACTGAGGGGATTCACATTGAGATTGGGAATTGAGGGGATTCACATTGGAATTGGGGACTGAGGGGAATCACATTGTGTTTGGGGACTGAGGGGATTCACATTGTGTTTGGGGACTGAGTCGATTCACATTGAGATTGGGAATTGAGGGGATTCACATTGGAATTGGGGACTGAGGGGATTCACATTGTGTTTGGGGACTGAGGGGATTCACATTGAGATTGGGAATTGAGGGGATTCACAATGGGATTAGGGACTGCGGGAATTCACATTGGGATTGGGGACTGAGTGGATTCAAATTGTGATTGGGAAACTGCAGGGATTCACATTGAGATTGGGGATTGAGGGGTTTCACATTGGGATTGGGTGTTGAGGGGATTCACATTGGGATCGGGGACTGAGGAGATTCACATTCGGATTGGAGATTGAGGGGATTCACATTGTGATTGGGGGCTGAGGCCATTCACATGGGGATCGGGGACTGAGGGGCTTCAAATTGGGATCAGGGATTGAGGGGATTCACATTGGGATTGGGGACTGAGAAGATTCACATTGGGATTGGGGACTGAGTGGATTCACATTGTGATTGGAGACTGCGGGGATTCACATTGAAGTTGGGGATTGAGGGGTTTCAATATTGGTATGAGGACTGAGGGGATACACATTGGGATTGGGACTGAGTGGATTCACATTGTGATGGGGACTGCGGGGATTCAAATTGAGATTTGGGATTGAGGGGATTCACATTGTGATTGGGGACAGAAGGCATTTGCATTGGGATTGGGGAAGAGGAGATTCACATTGGTATTGGGGATTGAGGGGACTCACATTGGGATTGGTGACTGAAGGCATTGGCATTGGGATTGGGGATGAGCAGATTCACATTGAGATTGGGGACTGAGGAGATTCACATTGTGCTTGAGGACTGAAGGGATTCACCTTGGGAATGAGGATTGTCGGGATTCACATTGGGATTGGGGACTGAGGGGATTTACATTGGGATTGGGGACAAAGGGGATTCACATTGGACTTGGGGATTAAGGGGTGTCACATTGGCCGTTGGGGACTGAGGGGATTCACATTGGGATTAGGGATGAGGAGATTCACATTGGGATTAGCGATTGAGGGGACTCACATTGGGATCGGGGACTAAGGGGATTCACATTGGGATTGGGGACTAAGGGGATTCACATTGGACTTGGGGATTAAGCGGTGTCACATTTGCATTGGGGACTGAGGGGATTCACATTGGGATTAGGGATGAGGTGATTCACATTGGGATTCGCGATTGAGGGGATTCTCATTGGACTTGGGGATTAAGGGGTTTCACATGGGCACTGGGGACTGAGGGGATTCACATTGGGACTGGGGATGTGGAGATTCACATTGGGATTGCGGACTGAGGGGATTCATATTGGGATTGGGGACTGTGGGGATTCACTTGGGGTTTGAGGACAGAGGGGATTCACATTGGGATTGGCACTGAGTGGATTCACATTGTGATGTGGACTGCGGGGACTCACATTGGGATCGGGGACTAAGGGGATTCACATTGGGATTGGGGACTAAGGGGATTCACATTGGACTTGGGGATTAAGCGGTGTCACATTTGCATTGGGGACTGAGGGGATTCACATTGGGATTAGGGATGAGGTGATTCACATTGGGATTCGCGATTGAGGGGATTCTCATTGGACTTGGGGATTAAGGGGTTTCACATGGGCACTGGGGACTGAGGGGATTCACATTGGGACTGGGGATGTGGAGATTCACATTGGGATTGCGGACTGAGGGGATTCATATTGGGATTGGGGACTGTGGGGATTCACTTGGGGTTTGAGGACAGAGGGGATTCACATTGGGATTGGCACTGAGTGGATTCACATTGTGATGTGGACTGCGGGGATTCACATTGAGATTTGGGATTGAGGGGATTCACATTGGGATTGGGGACTGAAGGCATTCGCATTGGGATTGGGGATGAGAAGATTCACATTGTGATTGGGGACTGCGAGGATTCACATTGAGATTTGGGATTGAGGGGATTCACATTGTGATTGAGGACTGAGGGGATTCACCTTGGGATTTTGATTGCGGGGATTCACATTTGGATTCAGGACTGAGGTGACTCACATGGGGATCGGCGACTGAGGGGCTTCAAATTGGGATCAGGGATTGAAGGATTCACATTGGGATCGGGGGCTGAGGAGATTCATATTGGGTTTGGGCACTGAGGAGAGTCACATTGTGACCGGGGACTGAGGGGATTCACATTGAGATTGGGGACTGAGGAGATTCACATTGTGATTGAGGACTGAGGGGATTCACCTTGGGATTGAGTATTGTGGGGATTCACATTGGGATTGGGGACTGAGTGGATTCACATTGGGATTGGGGACTAAGGGGATTCACATTGGACTTGGGGATTAAGGGGTTTCACATTGGGATTCGTGATGAGGAGATTCACATTGGGATTGGGGATGAGGAGATTCACATTGGGATTAGCGATTGAGGGTATTCACATTGGGATTGGGGACTAAGGGGATTCACATTCGGATTGGGAATTCAGGGGATTCACATTGGGATTGGGGACTAAGGGGATTCACATTGGGCTTGGAGATGAAGGGGTCTCACATTGGCATTGGGGACTGAGGGGATTCACATTGGGATTGGGATTGAGGTGATTCACATTGAGATTTGGGATTGAGGTGATTCACATTGGGATTGGGGACTGAAGGCATTCGCATTGGGATTGGGGATGAGAAGATTCACATTGGTATTGGGGACTGAGGATATTCACATTGGGTTTGAGGATTGCGGGGATTCACATTGGGATTGGGGACTGAGGGGATTCACATTGGGATTAGGGACTGCGGCGATTCACATTGGGGTTGGAGACAGAGTGGATTCACAATGTGTTTGGGGACTGAGGGGATTCACATTGAGATTGGGAATTGAGGGGATTCACATTGGGATTGGGGACTGAGGGGATTCACATTGGGATTAGGGACTGCGGGAATTCACATTGGGACTGGGGACTGAGTGGATTCACATTGTGATTGGGAACTGCAGGAATTCACATTGAGATTGGGGATTGAGCGGTTTCACTTCGGGATTGGGGACTGAGGGGATTCACATTGGGATTGGGACTGAGTGGATTCACATTGAGATTGGGGACTGAGTAGATTCACATTGTGATTGAGGACTGAGGGGATTCATTTTGGGATTGAGGATTGTGGGGATTCACATTGGGATTGGGGACTGAGGGGATTCACATTGGGATTGAGGACTAAGGGGATTCACATTGGGATTGAGGACTAAGGGGATTCACATTGGACTTGGGGATTAAGGGGTTTCACATTGGCATTGGGGACTGAGGGGATTCACATTGGGATTGAGAATGAGGAGATTCACCTTGGGATTGAGGACTGAGGGGATTCACATTGGGATTGGGGACTGAGTGGATTCATATTGGGATTAGGGACTGCGGGCATTCACATTGGGATTGGGGACTGAGTGGACTCACATTGAGATTGGGGACTGCGGGGATTCACACTGAGATTTGGGATTGAGGGGAATCACTTTGGGATTGGGGACTGATGGGATTCACATTGGGATTGGGGATTGAGGGGTTTCACTTTGGGATTGAGGACTGAGGGGATTCACATTGGGTTTGGGACTCAGTGGATTCACATTGTGATGGGGACTGCGGGGATTCACATTGAGATTGGGGATTGAGGGGATTCACATTGGGATTGGGGACTGAAGGCATTCGCATTGGGATTGGGGATGAGGAGATTCACATTGAGATTGGGGACTGAGGAGATTCACATTGTGATTGAGGACTGAAGGGATTCACATGGGGATCGGGGACTGAGGGGCTTCAAATTGGGATCAGGGATTGAGGGGATTCACATTGAGATCGGGGACTGAGGGGAGTCTCATTGGGATTGGTGATGAGGAGAGTCACATTGGGATTGGGGACTGAGCTGAACCACATTGGGATTGGGGACTCATGGGATACCTATTGGGATTGGGATCTGACGGGATTCCCATTGGGTTTGGGAATTGAGGGGATTCACATTGGGATTCGGGACTGAGGATATTCACATTGGGATTGAGGATTGCGGGGATTCACATTGGGATTCGGGACTGAGGATATTCACATTGGGATTGGGGATTGAGGGGATTTACATTGTGTTTGGGGACTGAGGGGATTCACATTTAGATTGGGAATTGAGGGGATTCACATTCGGATTGGGGACTGAGGGGATTCACATCGGGATTAGGGACTGCTGGAATTCACATTGGGATTGGGGACTGAGTGGATTCACATTGTGATTTGAACTGCGGGGATTCACATTGAGATTTGGGACTGAGGGGATTCACATTGTGATTGGGGACTGAAGGCATTTGCATTGCGATTGGGCTTGAGGAGATTCACATTGGCATTGGGGACCGAAGGCTTTGGCATTGGGATTGGGGATGAGCAGATTCACATTGTGATTGAGGACTGAGGGGACTCACATTGGGATTGAGGACTGAAGGCTTTGGCATTGGAATTGGGGATGAGCATATTCACATTGAGATTGGGGTCTGAGGAGATTCACATTGGACTTGGGGATTAAGGGGTGTCACATTGGCATTGGGGACTGAGGGGATTCACATTGGGATTAGGGATGAGGAGATTCACATTGGGATTTGCAATTGAGGGGATTCACATTGGGATCGGGGACTAAGGGGATTCACATTCGGATTGGGGATGTGGAGATTCACATTGGGATTGGGGACTGTGGGGATTCACTTTGGGATTGAGGACTGAGGGGATTCACATTGGGATTGGGATTGAGTGGATTCACATTGTGATGGGGACTGCGGTGATTCACATTGAGATTTGGGATTGAGGGGATTCACATTGGGATTGGGGACTGTAGGCATTCGCATTGGGATTGGGACTGAGTGAATTCACATTGTGATGGGGACTGCAGGGATTCACATTGAGATTTGGGATTGAGGGGATTCACATTGGGATTCGGGACTGAGGAGATTCACGTTGTGATTGAGGACTGAGGGGATTCACCTTGGGATTGAGGATTGCGGGGATTCACATTTGGATTCAGGACTGAGGTGATTCACATGGGGATCGGGCACTGATGGGCTTCAAATTGGGATCAGGGATTGAAGGATTCACATTGGGATCAGGGGCTGAGGAGATTCATATTGGGTTTGGGCACTGAGGAGAGTCACATTGTGATCGGGGACTGAGGGGATTCACATTGAGATTGGGGACTGAGGAGATTCACATTGTGATTGAGTGCTGAGAGGATTCACATTGGGATTAGGGACTAAGGGGATTCACATTGAGATTGGGGACTGAGGAGATTCACATTGGGATTGGGGACTAAGGGGATTCACAATGGACTTGGGGATGAAGGGGTCTCACATTGGCATTGGGGACTGAGGAGATTCACATTGGGATTGGGATCGAGTGGATTCACATTGTGATGGGGACTGCGGGGATTCACATTGAGATTTGTGATTGAGGTGCTTCGTATTGGAATTGGGGACTGAAGGCATTCGCATTGGGATTGGGGATGAGAAGATTCACATTGGTATTGGGGACTGAGGATATTCACATTGCGATTGAGGATGTAGGGATTTACATTGGGATTGGGGACTGAGGGGATTTACTTTGGGATTGGGGACTGAGGGGATTCACATTGGGATTAGGGACTGTGGGAATTCACATTGGGATTGGGGACTGAGTGGATTCACATTGTGATAGGGAACTGCAGGGATTCACATTGAGATTGGGGATTGAGGGGTTTCACTTCGGGATTGAGGACTGAGGAGATTCACTTTGGGATTGGGACTGAGTGGATTCAGATTGTGATGGGGACTGCGGGGATTCATATTGAGATTTGTGATTGAGGGTTTTCACTTTGGCATTGGGGATGAGGACATTCACATTGGGATTGGGGACTGAGGGGACTCACATTGGAATTGGGGACTGAAGGCATTCACATTTGCATTGGGGATGAGCAGATTCACATTGAGTTTGGGGACTGAGGGGATTCACATTGGGATTGAGAATGAGGAGATTCACATTGGGATTGGGGACTGAGGGGATTCATTTTGGGATTGGGGACTGAGGGGATTCATATTGGGATTAGGGACTGCGGGAATTCACATTGGGATTGCGGACTGAGGGGATTCATTTTGGGATTGAGGATTGTGGGGATTCACATTGGGATTGGGGACTGAGGGGATTCACATTGGGATTGAGGACTAAGGGGATTCACATTGGGATTGAGGACTAAGGGGATTCACATTGGACTTGGGGATTAAGGGGTTTCACATTGGCATTGGGGACTGAGGGGATTCACATTGGGATTGAGACTGAGGAGATTCACATTGGGATTGGGGACTGAGGGGATTCATTTTGGGATTGGGGACTGAGGGGATTCATATTGGGATTAGGGACTGCGGGAATTCACATTGGGATTGCGGACTGAGTGGACTCACATTGTGATTGGGGACTGCGGGGATTCACACTGAGATTTGGGATTGAGGGGAATCACTTTGGGATTGGGGAATGATGGGATTCACATTGGGATTGGGGATTGAGGGGTTTCACTTTGGGATTGAGGACTGAGGGGATTCACATTGGGTTTGGGACTCAGTGGATTCACATTGTGATGGGGACTGCGGGGATTCACATTGAGATTGGGGATTGAGGGGATTCACATTGGGATTGGGGACTGAAGGCATTCGCATTGGGATTGGGGATGAGGAGATTCACATTGAGATTGGGGACTGAGGAGATTCACATTGTGATTGAGGACTGAGGGGATTCACATGGGGATCGGGGACTGAGGGCCTTCAAATTGGGATCAGGGATTGAGGGGATTCACATTGAGATCGGGGACTGAGGGGAGTCTCATTGGGATTGGTGATGAGGAGAGTCACATTCGGATTGGGGACTGAGCTGAACCACATTGGGATTGGGGACTCATGGGATACCTATTGGGATTGAGTTCTGACGGGATTCCCATTGGGATTGGGGATTGAGGGGATTCACATTGGGATTCGGGACTGAGGAGATTGACATTGGGATTGGGGACTGAGTGGACTCACATTGTGATTGGGGACAGCGGGGATTCACATTGTGTTTGGGGACTGTGGGGATTCACATTGAGATTGGGGATTGAGAGGTTTCACTTTGGGATTGAGGACTGAGGGGATTCACATTGGGGTTGAGGATTGAGGGGATTCACATTGGAATGGGGACTGAGGGGATTCGCATTGGGATTAGGGAATGCGGCGATTCACATTGGGGTTGGAGACAGAGTGGATTCACATTGTGTTTGGGGACTGCGGGGATTTACATTGAGATTGGGGATTGAGAGGTTTCACTTTGGGATTTAGGACTGAGGGGATTCACATTGGGGTTGAGGATTGAGGGGATTCACATTGGAATGGGGACTGAGGGGATTCACATTGTGATCGGGGACTGAGGGGATTCACATTGTGATTGGGCAGTGAAGGGATTCACATGGGGATCGAGGACTGAGGGGCTTCCAATTGGGATCAGGGATTTAGGGGATTCACATTGGGATTGGGGATTGAGGCGATTGAGATTGGGATTGGGGATTGAGGGGATTCACATTGGGATTGGGGACTGAGGAGATTGACATTGGGATTGGGGACTGAGTGGACTCACATTGTGATTGGGGACAGCGGGGATTCACATTGAGTTTAGGGATTGAGGGGATTCACATTGGGATCTGGGACAGAGGGGATTCACATTGGGATTGGGGATTGAGGAGATTCACATTGGACTGGGGATTGAGGGGATTCACTTTGTGATCGGGGGCTGAGGGGATTCACATTGAGATTGGGACTGAGTGGATTCACATTGTGATGGGATCTGCGGGGATTCACATTGAGATTTGGGATTGAGGGGATTCACATTGGGGTTGGGGACTGAAGGCATTCGCATTGGGATTGGGGATGAGCAGATTCACCTTGAGATTGGGGAGTGAGGGGATTCACATTGGGATTAGGGATGAGGAGATTCACATTGGGATTAGCGATTTAGGGGATTCACATTGGGATTGGGGACTAAGGGGATTCACATTGGGATTGGGAATGTGGAGATTCACATTGGGATTGAGGACTGAGGGGATTTACATTGGGATTGGGGACTGAGGGGATTCAAATTGGGATTAGGGACTGCGGGAATTCACATTGGGATTGGGTATTGAGGGGTTTCACTTCGAGATTGAGGACATAGGGGATTCACATTGGGATTGGGGATGAGAAGATTCACATTGTGATTGGGGACTGAGGGGATTCACATTGGGTTTGGGACAGAGGGGATTCACATTGTGATGGTGACTGCGGCGTTTCACATTGAGATTTGGGATTGAGGGGATTCACATTGGGATTGGGGACTGAGGAGATTCACATTGTGATTGGGGACTACGGAGACTCATATTGTGATTTGGGATTGTGGGGTTTCACTTTGGCATTCGGGCCTGAAGGCATATGCATTCGGAATGCGGATGAGGAGATTCACATTGGGATTGGGGACTGAGGGGACTCACATTGGGATTGGGGACTGAAGGCATTCGCATTGGGATTGGGGACTGAGGAGATTCACATTGTGATTGAGGACTGAGGGGATTCACCTTGGGATTGAGGATTGTGGGGATTCACATTGGGATTGGGGACTGAGAGGATTCACATTGGGATTGGGGACTAAGGGGAATCACATTGGGATTAGGGATGAGGAGATTCACATTGGGATTAGCGATTGAGGGGATTCACATTGGGATTGGGGACTGAAGGGATTCACATTGGGATTGGGGATTGAGGGGATTCACATTGGGATTGGGGACTAAGGGGATTCACATTGGACTTGGGGATTACGGGGTTTCACATTGAGATTGGGAACTGGGGGGATTCACATTGGGATTGGGGACTGAGGTGATTCGAATTGGAATGGGGACTGAGGGGATTCACATTGGGATTGGGGACTGAGGTGATTCAAATTGGGATTGGGGGCTGAGGGGATTCACATTGGGATTGGGGGCTGAGGGCATTCACATGGGGATCGGGGACTGAGGTTCTTCAAATTGGGATCAGGGATTGAGGGGATTCACATTGGGACTGGGGTCTGAGGTGATTCACATTGGGATTGGGGACTGAGAAGATTCACATTGGGATTGGGGACTGAGTGGATTCACATTGTGATTGGAGACTGCGGGGATTCACATTGAGATGGGGATTGAGGGGTTTCATTTTTGGTATGGGGACTGAGGGGATTCACATTGTGATTGAGGACTGAGGGGATTCATCTTGGGATTGAGGATTGTGGGGATTCACATTGGGATTGGGGACTGAGGGGATTCACATTGAGATTGGGGACTGAGGAGATTCACATTGTGATTGAGGACTGAGGGGATTCATCTTGGGATTGAGGATTGTGGGGAATCACATTGGGATTGGGGACTGAGGGGATTCACATTGGGATTGGGGACTAAGGGGAATCACATTGGGATTAGGGATGAGGAGATTCACATTGGGATTAGCGATTGAGGGGATTCACATTGGGATTGGGGACTGAAGGGATTCACATTGGGATTGGGGATTGAGGGGATTCACATTGGGATTGGGGACGAAGGGGATTCACTTTGAACTTGGGGATTAAGGGGTTTCACATTGGCAATGGGGACTGAAGGGATTCACATTGGGATTGGGGATGAGGAGATTCACATTGGGATAGGGGACTGAGGGGATTCACATGGGGATCGGGGACTGAGGGGCTTCACATTGGGATCAGGGATTGAAGGGATTCACATTGGGATTGGGGACTGAGGATATTCACATTGGGTTTGGAAACTGAGGAGAGTCACATTGTGATCGGGGACTGAGGGGATTCACAATGAGATTGGGGACTGAGGAGATTCACATTGTGATTGAGGACTGAGGGGATTCACCTTGGGATTGAGGATTGTGGGGATTCACATTGGGATTGGGGACTGAGGGGATTCACATTGGGATTGGGGACTAAGCGGAATCACATTGGGATTAGGGATGAGGAGATTCACATTGGGATTAGCGATTGAGGGGATTCACATTGGGATTGGGGACTGAAGGGATTCACATTGGGATTGGGGATTGAGGGGATTCACATTGGGATTGGGGACAAAGGGGATTCACATTGGACTTGGGGATTACGGGGTTTCACATTGAGATTGGGAACTGGGGGGATTCACATTGGGATTGGGGACTGAGGAGATTCACATTGGGATTGGGGACTGAGGGGATTCACATGGGGATCGGGGACTGAGGGTCTTCAAATTGGGATCAGGGATTGAGGGGATTCACATTGGGATTGGGGACTGAGAAGATACACATTGGGATTGGGGACTGAGTGGATTCACATTGTGATTGGAGACTGCGGGGATTCACATTGAGATGGGGATTGAGGGGTTTCATTTTTGGTATGAGGACTGAGGGGATTCACAGTGGGATTGGGACTGAGTGGATTCACATTGTGATTGAGAACTGAGGGGATTCATCTTGGGATTGAGGATTGTGGGGATTCACATTGGGATTGGGGACTGAGGGGATTCACATTGAGTTTGGGGACTGAGGAGATTCACATTGTGATTGAGGACTGAGGGGATTCATCTTGGGATTGAGGATTGTGGGGAATCACATTGGGATTGGGGACTGAGGGGATTCACATTGGGATTGGGGACTAAGGGGAATCACATTGGGATTAGGGATGAGGAGATTCACATTGGGATTAGCGATTGAGGGGATTCACATTGGGATTGGGGACTGAAGGGATTCACATTGGGATTGGGGATTGAGGGGATTCACATTGGGATTGGGGACGAAGGGGATTCACATTGAACTTGGGGATTAAGGGGTTTCACATTGGCATTGGGGACTGAGGGGATTCACATGGGGATCGGGGACTGAGGGGCTTCACATTGGGATCAGGGATTGAAGGGATTCACATTGGGATTGGGGACTGAGGATATTCACATTGGGTTTGGAAACTGAGGAGAGTCACGTTGTGATCGGGGACTGAGGGGATTCACAATGAGATTGGGGACTGAGGAGATTCACATTGTGATTGAGGACTGAGGGGATTCATCTTGGGATTGAGGATTGTGGGGATTCACATTGGGATTGGGGACTGAGGGGATTCACATTGGGATTGGGGACTAAGGGGAATCACATTGGGATTAGGGATGAGGAGATTCACATTGGGATTAGCGATTGAGGGGATTCACATTGGGATTGGGGACTGAAGGGATTCACATTGGGATTGGGGTTTGAGGGGATTCACATTGGGATTGGGGACTAAGGGGATTCGCATTGGACTTGGGGATTACGAGGTTTCACATTGGCATTGGGGACTGAAGGGATTCACATTGGGATTGGGGATGAGGAGATTCACATTGGGATAGGGGACTGAGGGGATTCACATTGAGATTGGGAACTGGGGGGATTTACATTGGGATTGGGGACTGCGGGAATTCACATTGGGATTGGGGACTAAGGGGATTCACATTGCGATTGGGGACTCAGGGGATTCACATTGGGATTGGGGATTGAGGGGATTCACATTGTGATCGGGGACTGAGGGGATTCACATTGAGATTGGGGACTGAGGGGATTCACATTGAGATTGGGAACTGAGGGGATTCACATTGGGATTGGGGACTGAGGTGATTCAAATTGGAATGGGGACTGAGGGGATTCACATTGGACTTGGGGACTGAGGGGATTCACATTGGGATTGAGAATGAGGAGATTCACATTGGGATTGGGGACTGAGGGGATTCATTTTAGGATTGGTGACTGAGGGGATTCATATTGGGATTAGGGACTGCGGGAATTCACACTGAGATTTGGGATTGAGGGGAATCACTTTGGGATTGGGGAATGATGGGATTCACATTGGATAGGGGATTGAGGGGTTTCACTTTGGGATTGAGGACTGAGGGGATTCACATTGGGTTTGGGACTCAGTGGATTCACATTGTGATGGGGACTGGGGGGATTCACATTGAGATTGGGGATTGAGGGGATTCACATTGTGATTGGGGACTGGGGGGATTCACATTGAGATTGGGGATTGAGGGGATTCACATTGTGATGGGGACTGGGGGGATTCACATTGAGATTGGGGATTGAGGGGATTCACATTGCGATTGGTGACTGAAGGCATTTGCATTGGGATTGGGGATGAGCAGATTCACATTGAGATTGGGGACTGAGGGGACTCACATTGGGATTGGTGACTGAAGGGATTCACCTTGGGAATGAGGATTGTCGGGATTCACATTGGGATTGGGGACTGAGGGCATTCACATTGGGATTGGGGACAAAGGTGATTCACAATCGACTTGGGGATTAAGGGGTGTCACATTGGCATTGGGGACTGAGGGGATTCACATTGGGATTAGGGATGAGGAGATTCACATTGGGATTAGCGATTGAGGGGATTCACATTGGTATCGGGGACTAAGGGGATTCACATTCGGATTGGGGATTGAGGGGATTCACATTGAGATTGGGGACTAAGAGGATTCACATTGGACTTGGGGATTAAGGGGTTTCACATGGGCACTGGGGACTGAGGGGATTCACATTGGGATTGTGGATGTGGAGATTCACATTGGGATTGCGGACTGAGGGGATTCACATTGGGATTGAGGACTGTGGGGATTCTCTTTGGGATTGAGGACTGAGGGGATTCACATTGGGATTGGTACTGAGTGGATTCACATTGTGATGGGGACTGCCGGGATTCACATTGTGATTTGGGATTGAGGGGATTCACATTGGGATTGGGGACTGAAGGCATTCGCACTGGGATTGGGGATGAGAAGATTCACATTGTGATTGGGGACTGCGGGGATTCACATTGAGATTTGGGATTGAGAGGATTCACATTGGGATTGGGGACTGAGGACATTCACATTGTGATTGAGGTCAGAGGGGATTCACCTTGGGATTGAGGATTGCGGGGATTCACATTTGGATTCAGGATTGAGGTGACTCACATGGGGATTGGGGACTGAGGGGCTTCAAATTGGGATCAGGGATTGAAGGATGCACATTGTGATCGGGGACTGAGGGGATTCACATTGAGATTGGGGACTGAGGGGATTCACATTGGCATCGGGGATTAAGGCGTTCACATTGGGATTGGCGATTCAGGGGATTCACATTGGCATTGCGACTGAGGAGATTCACATTGAGCTTGTGGATGAGGAGATTCACATTGGAATTGGGGACTGAGGGGATTCACATTGAGATTGGGGACTGAGGCGATTCACATTGGGATTAGGGACTGCGGGGATTCACATTGGGATTGGAGACTGAGTGGATTCACATTGTGATTGGGGACTGCGGGGATTCACATTGAGATTGGGGATTGAGAGTTTTCACTTTGGGATTGAGGACTGAGGGGATTCACATTGGGATTGGGACTGAGTGGATTCACATAGTGATGAGGAATGTGGGGATTCACATTCGGATTGGGGATTGAGGGGATTCACATTGGGATTGGGGACTGAAGAGATTCACATTGTGATGGGGACTGAGTGGATTCACATTGAGATTTGGGATTGAGGGGATTCAGATTGGGATTGGGGACTGAAGGCATTCCCATTATGATTGCGGATGAGGAGATTCACATTGGGATTGGGGACTGAGGGGATTCACGTTGAGATTGGGGACTGAGGCGATTCACATTGGGATTAGGGACTGCGGGGATTCACATTGGGATTGGAGACTGAGTGGATTCACATTGTGATTGGGGACTGCGGGGATTCACATTGAGATTTGGGATTGAGGGGATTCAGATTGGGATTGGGGACTGAAGGCATTCCCATTATGATTGCGGATGAGGAGATTCACATTGGGATTGGGGACTGAGGGGATTCACATTCGGATTTGGGATTGAGGGGATTCACATTGTGATTGGGGACTGAGGGGATTCACATTGGTATTGGGGATGTGGAGATTCACATTTGGATTGAGGACTGAGGGGATTTACATTGGGTTTGGGTACTGAGGGGATTCACATTGGGATTGGGGACTGAGTGGATTCACATTGTGATTGGGAACTGCAGTGATTCACATTGAGATTGGGGATTGAGAGTTTTCACTTTGGGATTGAGGACTGAGGGGATTCACATTGGGATTGGGACTGAGTGGATTCACATAGTGATGGGGAATGTGGGGATTCATATTGAGATTTGGGATTGAGGGGATTCACATTGGGATTGGGGACTGAGGGGATTCACATTGGGATGGGGGATGAGCAGATTCACATTGGGATTGGGGACTGAGGGGATTCACATATTGTGATGGGGACTCAGGGGATTCACATTGGGATTGGGAACTGCAGTGATTCACATTGAGATTGGGTATTGAGGGGTTTCACTTCGGGATTGAGGACTGAGGGGATTCACATTGGGATTGGGGATGAGAAGATTCACATTGTGATTGGGGACTGAGGGGATTCACATTGGGATTGGGGACTGAAGGCATTCGCATTGGGATAGGGACTGAGTAGATTCACATTGTGATGGGGACTGCGGGCTTTCACATTGAGATTTGGGATTGAGGGGATTCACATTGGGATTGGGGACTGAGGGGATTCACATTGGGATGGGGGATGAGCAGATTCACATTGGGATTGGGGACTGAGGGGATTCACATATTGTGATGGGGACTCAGGGGATTCACATTGGGATTGGGGATTGAGGGGATTCACATTGTGATCGGGGACTGAGGGGATTCACATTGAGATTGGGGACTGAGGGGTTTTTCATTGAGATTGGGAACTGAGGGGATTCACATTGGGATTGGGGACTGAAGCCATTTGCATTCGGGTTGTGGATGAGGAGATTCACATTGGGATTGGGGACTGAGGGGATTCACATTGGGATTGGGGACTGAAGGCATTCGCATTGGGATTGGGGATGAGCAGATTCACATTGAGATTGAGGATTGAGGGGATTCATCTTGGGATTGAGGATTGTGGGGATTCACATTGTGATTGAGGACTGAGGGGATTCATCTTGGGATTGAGGATTGTGGGGATTCACATTGTGATTGGGGACTGAGGGGATTCACATTGGGATTGGGGACTAAGGGGAATCACATTGGGATTAGGGATGAGGAGATTCACATTGGGATTAGCGATTGAGGGGATTCACATTGGGATTGGGGACTGAAGGGATTCACATTGGGATTGGGAATTGTGGGGATTCACATTGGGATTGGGGCCTAAGGGGATTCACATTGGACTTGGTGATTAAGGGGTTTCACATAGGCATTGGGGACTGAAGGGATTCACATTGGGACTGGGGATGAGGATATTCACATTGGGATAGGGGACTGAGGGGATTCACTTTGGGATTGGTAACTGAGGGGATTCACATTGGGATTAGGGACTGCGGGAATTCACATTGTGATGTGTACTGCGGGGATTCACATTGAGATATGGGCTTGAGGGGATTCACATTGGGATTGGGGACTGAAGGCTTTCGCTTTGGGATTGGGGTTGAGGAAATTTACATTGAAATTGGGAACTGAGGAGTTTCACATTGTGATTGAGGACTGAGGGGATTCACATGGGGATCGGTGACTGAGGGGCTTCAAATTGGGATCAGGGATTGAGGGGATTCACATTGAGATCGGGGACTGAGGGGAGTCTTATTGGGATTGGTGATGAGGAGAGTCACATTCGGATTGGGGACTGAGCGGAACCACATTGGGATTGGGGACTCATGGGATACCTATTGGGATTGGGAACTGAGGAGATGCACATTGGGATTGGGGACTGAGGGGATTCAAATTGGGATTGGGGACTGAGGGGATTCACATTGGGATTGGGGGTTGAGGGGATTCACATTGTGATCGGGGACTGAGGGGATTCACATTGAGATTGGGGACTGAGGGGTTTTACATTGAGATTGGGAACTGAGGGGATTCACATTGGGATTGGGGACTGAGGGGATTCACATTGGAATGGGGACTGAGGGGATTCACATTGGGATTGGGGACTGAGTGGATTCACATTGTGATTGGGGTCTGCGGGGATTCACATTGAGTTGGGGGATTGAGGGGTTTGACTTTGGCTATGAGGACTGAGGGGATTCACATTGGGATTGGGACTGAGTGGATTCACGTTGAGATTTGGGATTCAGGGGATTCAGGTTGGGGATTGGGGACTGAAGGGATTCGCATAGGGATTGGGTTTTAGCAGATTCACATTGAGATTGGGGACTGAGGAGATTCACATTGTGATTGATGACTGAGGGGATTCATCTTGGGATTGAGGATTGTGGGGATTCACATTGGGATTGGGGACTGAGGAGATTCACATTGTGATTGATGACTGAGGGGATTCATCTTGGGATTGAGGATTGTGGGGATTCACATTGGGATTGGGGACTGAGGGGATTCACATGGGGATCGGGGACTGAGGGGCTTCAAATTGGGATCATGGATTGGGGATTCACATTGGGATTGGGGACTGAGAAGATTCACATTGGGATTGGGGACTGAGTTGATTCACATTGTGATTGGGGGATTGAGGGGATTCAAATTGGGATTGGGGACTAAGGGGATTCACATTGTACTTGGGGATTAAGGGGTTTCACATTGGCATTGGGGACTGAAGGGATTCACATTGGGATTGGGGATGATGAGATTCACATTGGGATAGGGGACTGAGGGGATTCACATTGGGATTGGTAACTGAGGGGATTCACATTGGGATTAGGGACTGCGGGAATTCACATTGGGATTGGGGACTGAGTGGATTCACTTTGGGATTGGGACTGAGTGGATTCACATTGTGATGGGGACTGCGGGGATTCACATTGAGATATGGGCTTGAGGGGATTCACATTGGGATTGGGGACTGAAGGCATTCGCATTGGGATTGGGGATGAGGAGATTCACATTGAAATTGGGGACTGAGGAGTTTCACATTGTGATTGAGGACTGAGGGGATTCACATGGGGATCGGGGACTGAGGGGCTCCAAATTGGGATCAGGGATTGAGGGGATACACATTGAGATCGGGGACTGAGGGGAGTCTTATTGGGATTGGCGATGAGGAGAGTCACATTCGGATTGGGGACTGAGCGGAACCACATGGGATTGGGGACTCATGGGATACCTATTGGGATTGTGAACTGAGGGGATGCACATTGGGATTGGGGACTGAGGGGATTCAAATTGGGATTGGGGACTGAGGGGATTCACATTGGGATTGGGGGTTGAGGGGATTCACATTGTGATCGGGGACTGAGGGGATTCACATTGAGATTGGGGACTGAGGGGTTTTACATTGAGATTGGGAACTGAGGGGATTCACATTGGGATTGGGGACTGAGGGGATTCACATTGGAATGGGGACTGAGGGGATTCACATTGGGATTGGGGACTGAGTGGATTCACATTTTGATTGGGACAGAGTGGATTCACGTTGAGATTTGGGATTCAGGGGATTCAGATTGGGATTGGGGACTGAAGGGATTCGCATAGGGATTTGGTTTGAGCAGATTCACATTGAGATTGGGGACTGAGGGGATTCATCTTGGGATTGAGGATTGTGGGGATTCACATTGGGATTGGGGACTGAGGGGATTCTCATGGGGATCGGGGACTGAGGGGCTTCAAATTGGGATCATGGATTGGGGATTCACATTGGGATTGGGGACTGAGAAGATTCACATTGGGATTGGGGACTGAGTTGATTCACATTGTGATTGGGGGATTGAGGGGATTCACATTGGGATTGGGGACTGAAGGCATTTGCATTGGGATTGGGGATGAGGAGATACACATTGGTATTGGGGATGAGGGGATTCACTTTGGGATTGTGGACTGAAGGCATTCGCATTGGGATTGGGATTGATCAGATTCACATTGAGATTGGAGACTGAGGAGATTCACATTGTGATTGAGGACTGAGGGGATTCACATTGGGACTGGGGACTGAGGGGATTCACTTTGGGATTAGGGACTGCGGGAATTCACATTGGGATCGGGGACTGAGGGGCTTCAAATTGGGATCATGGATTGGGGATTCACATTGGGATTGGGGACTGAGAAGATTCACATTGGGATTGGGGACTGAGTTGATTCACATTGTGATTGGGGGATTGAGGGGATTCACATTGGGATTGGGGACTGAAGGCATTTGCATTGGGATTGGGGATGAGGAGATTCACATTGGTATTGTGGACTGAGGGGATTCACATTGGGATTGGGGACTGAAGGCATTCGCATTGGGATTGGGATTGAGCAGATTCACATTGAGATTGGAGACTGAGGAGATTCACATTGTGATTGAGGACTGAGGGGATTCACATTGGGATTGGGGAATGAGGGGATTCACTTTGGGATTAGGGACTGTGGGAATTCACATTGGGATTGGTGACTGAGTGGACTCACATTGTGATTGGGGACTGCGCTGATTCACACTGAGACTTGGGATTGAGGGGATTCACATTGGGATTGGGGATGAGGAGATTCACTTTGGGATTGGGGACTGAGGGGATTCACATTGGGATTGGGGATGAGGAGATTCACTTTGGGATTGGGGACTGAGGGGATTCACATTGGGATTGGGGATTGAGGGGATTCACATTGAGATCGGGCACTGAGGGGATTCACATTGGGATTTGGACTCAGTGGATTCACATTGTGATGGGGACTGCGGGGATTCACATTGAGATTTGGGATTGAGGGGATTCACATTGGGATTGGGGACTGAAGGCATTCACATTGGGATTGGGGATGACGAGATTCACATTGAGATTGGGGACTGAGGAGGTTCACATTGTGATTGAGGACTGAGGGGATTCACATGGGGATCGGGGACAGAGGGGTTTCAAATTGGGATCAGGGATTGAGGGGATTCACATTGAGATCAGGGACTGAGGGGATTCTCATTGGGATTGGTGATGAGGAGAGTCACATTCCGATTGGGGACTGAGCGGAACCACATTGGGATTGGGGACTCATGGGATACCTATTGTGATTGAGTTCTGAGGGGATTCCCATTGGGATTGGGGATTGAGGTGATTCACATTGGGATCGGGGACTGAGGGGATTCACATTGGGATTGGGGATTGAGGGTATTCACATTGTTATCGGGGACTGAGAGGATGCACATTGAGATTGGGAACTGAGGGGATTCACATTGGGATTGGGGACTGAGGGGATTCACATTGGGATTGGGGACTGAGGGGATTCACATTGGTATTGGGGATTGAGGGGATTCACATTGTGATCGGGGACTGAAGGGATTCACATTGGAATGGGGACTGAGGGGATTCACATTGGGATTGGGGACTGAGGGGGTTCACATTGGGATTCGGGACTCAGCGGATTCACATTGGGATTGGGGGTTGAGGGGATTCACATTGGGATTGGGGACTGAGGGGATTCACATTGGGATTGGGGACTCAGTGGATTCACATTGTGATCGGGGACTGAGGGGATTCACATTGTGATCGGGGACTGAAGGGATTCACATTGAGTTTGGGGACTGGTGGGATTCACATTGAGATTGGGAACTGAGGGGATTCACTTTGGGATTGGGGACTGAGGGGATTCACATTGGAATGGGGACTGAGGGGATTCACATTGGGATTAGGGACTCAGGGGATTCACATTGGGATTGGGGGTTGAGGGGATTCACATTGGGATCGGGGACTGAGGAGATTCACATTTGGATTGGGGATTGAGGGGATTCACATTGTGATTGGGGGCTGAGGGCATTCACATGGGGATCGGGGACTATGGGGCTTCAAATTGGGATCAGGGATTGAGGGGATTCACATTGGGATTGGGGACTGAGTAGATTCACATTGGGATTGGGGACTGAGTGGATTCACATTGTGATTGGAGACAGCGGGGATTGACATTGAGTTTGGGGATTGAGGGGTTTCGCTTTTGGCATGAGGACTCAGGGGATTCACAGTGGGATTGGGACTGAGTGGATTCACATTGTGATGGGGACTGCGGGGATTCACATTGAGAATTGGGATTGAGGGGATTCACATTGTGATTGGGACTGCGGGGATTCACATTGTGATGGGGACTGCGGGGATTCACATTGAGAATTGGGATTGAGGGGATTCACATTGTGATTGGGGACTGAAGGCATTTGCATTGGGATTGGGGATGAGGAGATTCACATTGGTATTGGGGACTGAGAGGACTCACATTGGGATTGGTGACTGAAGGCATTTGCATTGGGATTGGGGATCAGCAGATTCTCATTGAGATTGTGGACTGAGAAGATTCACTTTGTGATTGAGGACTGAAGGGATTCACATTGGGATTGAGGATTGTCGGGATTCACAGTGGGATTGGGGACTGAGGGGATTTGCATTGGGATTGGGGACTAAGGGGATTCACATTGGACTTCGGGGTTAAGGGGTGTCACATTGGCATTGAGGACTGAGGGGATTCACATTGGGATTAGCAATTGAGGGGATTCACATTGGGATCGGGGACTAAGGGGATTCACATTCGAATTGGGGATTGAGGGGATTCACATTGAGATTGGGGACTAAGGGGATTCACATTTGTCTTGGGGATTAAGGGGTTTCACATGGGCACTGGGGACTGAGGGGATTCACATTGGGATTGGGGATGTGGAGATTCACATTGGGATTGCGGACGGAGGGGAGTCACATTGGGAGTGGGGACTGTGGGGATTCACTTTGGGATTGAGGACTGAGGGGATTCACATTGGGATTGGGACTGAGAGGATTCACATTGTGATGGGGACTGCGGGGATTCACATTGGGATTGGGGACTGAAGGCATTCGCATTGGAATTGGGGACTGAGGGGATTCACATTGGGATTGGGGACTGAGGGGGTTCACATTGGGATTGGGGACTCAGCGGATTCACATTGGGATTGGGGGTTGAGGGGATTCACATTGGGATTGGGGACTGAGGGGATTCACATTGGGATTGGGGACTCAGTGGATTCACATTGTGATCGGGGACTGAGGGGATTCACATTGTGATCGGGGACTGAAGGGATTCACATTGAGTTTGGGGACTGGTGGGATTCACATTGAGATTGGGAACTGAGGGGATTCACTTTGGGATTGGGGACTGAGGGGATTCACATTGGAATGGGGACTGAGGGGATTCACATTGGGATTAGGGACTCAGGGGATTCACATTGGGATTGGGGGTTGAGGGGATTCACATTGGGATCGGGGACTGAGGAGATTCACATTTGGATTGGGGATTGAGGGGATTCACATTGTGATTGGGGGCTGAGGGCATTCACATGGGGATCGGGGACTATGGGGCTTCAAATTGGGATCAGGGATTGAGGGGATTCACATTGGGATTGGGGACTGAGTAGATTCACATTGGGATTGGGGACTGAGTGGATTCACATTGTGATTGGAGACAGCGGGGATTGACATTGAGTTTGGGGATTGAGGGGTTTCGCTTTTGGCATGAGGACTCAGGGGATTCACAGTGGGATTGGGACTGAGTGGATTCACATTGTGATGGGGACTGCGGGGATTCACATTGAGAATTGGGATTGAGGGGATTCACATTGTGATTGGGACTGCGGGGATTCACATTGTGATGGGGACTGCGGGGATTCACATTGAGAATTGGGATTGAGGGGATTCACATTGTGATTGGGGACTGAAGGCATTTGCATTGGGATTGGGGATGAGGAGATTCACATTGGTATTGGGGACTGAGAGGACTCACATTGGGATTGGTGACTGAAGGCATTTGCATTGGGATTGGGGATCAGCAGATTCTCATTGAGATTGTGGACTGAGAAGATTCACTTTGTGATTGAGGACTGAAGGGATTCACATTGGGATTGAGGATTGTCGGGATTCACAGTGGGATTGGGGACTGAGGGGATTTGCATTGGGATTGGGGACTAAGGGGATTCACATTGGACTTCGGGGTTAAGGGGTGTCACATTGGCATTGAGGACTGAGGGGATTCACATTGGGATTAGCAATTGAGGGGATTCACATTGGGATCGGGGACTAAGGGGATTCACATTCGAATTGGGGATTGAGGGGATTCACATTGAGATTGGGGACTAAGGGGATTCACATTTGTCTTGGGGATTAAGGGGTTTCACATGGGCACTGGGGACTGAGGGGATTCACATTGGGATTGGGGATGTGGAGATTCACATTGGGATTGCGGACGGAGGGGAGTCACATTGGGAGTGGGGACTGTGGGGATTCACTTTGGGATTGAGGACTGAGGGGATTCACATTGGGATTGGGACTGAGAGGATTCACATTGTGATGGGGACTGCGGGGATTCACATTGGGATTGGGGACTGAAGGCATTCGCATTGGAATTGGGGATGAGAAGATTCACATTGTGATTGAGGGCTGAGGGGATTCATCTTGGGATTGAGGATTGCGGGGATTCACATTTGGATTCAGGACTGAGGTGATTCACATGGGGATCGAGGACTGAGGGGCTTCAAATTGGGATCAGGGATTGAAGGATTCACATTGGGATCGGGGGCTGAGGAGATTCACATTGGGTTTGGGCACTGAGGCGAGTCACATTGTGATCGGGGACTGAGGGGATTCACATTGAGATTGGGGACTGAGGAGATTCACATTGTGATTGAGAACTGAGGGGATTCACCTTGGGATTGAGGATTGTGGGGATTCACATTGGGATTGGGGACTGAGGGGATTCACATTGGGATTGGGGACTAAGGGGATTCACATTGGGATTGGGGACTAAGGGGATTCACATTGGATTTGGGGATGAAGGGGTCTCACATTGGCATTGGGGACTGAGGGGATTCACATTGGGATTGGGGATGAGGAGATTCACATTGGGATTAGCGATTGAGGGTATTCACATTGGGATTGGGGACTAAGGGGATTCACATTCGGATTGGGGATTCAGGGGATTCACATTGGGATTGGGGACTAAGGGGATTCACATTGGATTTGGGGATGAAGGGGTCTCACATTGGCATTGGGGACTGAGGGGATTCACATTGGGATTGGGATTGAGTGGATTCAGATTGTGATGGGGACTGTGGGGATT
The DNA here is from genome assembly GCF_047496885.1 of Scyliorhinus torazame. Classification (NCBI taxonomy): domain Eukaryota; kingdom Metazoa; phylum Chordata; class Chondrichthyes; order Carcharhiniformes; family Scyliorhinidae; genus Scyliorhinus; species Scyliorhinus torazame. The sequence goes on from NC_092720.1 coordinate 154,944,681, forward strand.
CACATTGAGATTTGGGATTGAGGTGATTCACATTGGGATTGGGGACTGAAGGCATTCGCATTGGGATTGGCGATGAGAAGATTCACATTGGTATTGGGGACTGCGGGGATTCACATTGAGATTTGGGATTGAGGGGATTCACATTGGGATTGTGGACTGAGGAGATTCACATTGTGATTGAGGGCTGAGGGGATTCACCTTGGGATTGAGGATTGCGGGGATTCACATTTGGATTCTGGACTGAGGTGATTCACATGGGGATCGGGGACTGAGGGGCTTCAAATTGGGATCAGGGATTGAAGGATTCACATTGGGATCGGGGGCTGAGGAGATTCACATTGGGTTTGGGCACTGAGGCGAGTCACATTGTGATCGGGGACTGAGGGGATTCGCATTGGGATTGGGGACTAAGGGGATTCACATTGGATTTGGGGATTAAGGTGGTTCACATTGGGATTAGGGATGAGGAGATTCACATTGGGATTGGGGATGAGGAGATTCACATTGGGATTAGCGATTGAGGGTATTCACATTGGGATCGGGGACTAAGGGGATTCACATTCGGATTGGGGATTCACATTGGGATTAGGGACTAAGGGGATTCACATTGGACTTGGGGATGAAGGGGTCTCACATTGGCATTGCGGACTGAGGGGATTCACATTGGGATTGGGATTGAGTGGATTCACATTGTGATGGGGACTGTGGGGATTCACATTGAGATTTGGGATTGAGGTGATTCACATTGGGATTGGGGACTGAAGGCATTCGCATTAGGATTCGGGATGAGAAGATTCACATTTGTATTGGGGACTGAGGATATTCACACTGTGATTGATGACGGAAAGGATTGTCATTGGGATTGAGGATTGCGGGGATTCACATTGGGATTGGGGACTGAGGGGATTCACATTGGGATTAGGGACTGCGGCGATTCACGTTGGGGTTGGAGACAGAGTGGATTCACATTGTGATTGGGGACTGCGGGGATTCACATTGAGATTGGGGATTGAGAGATTTCACTTTGGGATTGAGGACTGAGGGGATTCACATTGAGATTGGGAATTGAGGGGATTCACATTGGGATTGGGGACTGAGGGGAATCACATTGGGATTGGGGACTGAGGGGAATCACATTGTGATTGGGCATTGAGGGGATTCACATGGGGATCGGGGACTGAGGGGCTTCCAATTGGGATTAGGGATTGAGGGGATTCACATTGGGATTGGGGACTGAGGAGATTGATATTGTGATTGGGGACTGAGTAGACTCACATTGTGATTGGGGAAAGCGGGGATTCACATTGAGCTTGGGGATTGAGGGGTTTCACTTTGGGAATGATGACTGAGGGGATTCACATTGGGATTGGGACTGCGGGGATTCACATTGAGATTTGGGAATGAGGAGTTTCACAATGGGATTGGGGACTGAAGGCATTCGCATTGGGATTGGAGATGAGGAGATTCACATTGGGATTGGGGATTGAGGGGATTCACATTGGGATCGGGGACTGAGGGGATTCACATTGGGATTGGGGATTGAGGGGATTCACATTGGACTGGGGATTGAGGGGATTCACTTTGTGATCGGGAACTGAGGGGATTCACATTGAGATTGGGAACTGAGGGGATTCACATTGAGATCGGGAACTGAGGGGATTCACATTGAGATTGGGAACTGAGGGGATTCACATTGGGATTGGGACTAAGTGGATTCACATTGTGATGGGAACTGCAGGGATTCACTTTGAGATTTGGGATTGAGGGGATTCACATTGGGATTGGGGACTGAAGGCATTCGCATTGGGATTGGGGATGAGGAGATTCACATTGGGATTGGGGACTGAGGGGATTCACATTGGGATTGGGGACTGAGGGGATTCACATTGGGATTGGGGACTGAAGGCATTCGCATTGGGATTGGGGATGAGGAGATTCACATTTAGAATGGGGACTGAGGAGATTCACATTGTGATTGAGGAGTGAGGGGATTCACATTGGGATTAGGGATGAGGAGATACAAATTGGGATTCGCGATTGAGGGGATTGTAAGGTTTTCGGGCAATTCGGCCCTTTTTGGACTGCCCAAGAATAAAACCCAGAGACTGTAAACTGGACACTTTTCAGCCAAAGGAACGTAACCAAATTTCCCAGCAGGCTTGGTCCGCTGAGCTGAGTAGGGGCATAGGTATTTACAACGCCCCCCCCCCCCCCCCCCCCCCCCCCCGGAGCTACAAGGAAGAAGAAGCCAGACAACGAAATAGGATTAAAAACAGAGACAAAGGGGAATGGTAATGCTGTAAGGGGCCTGCCTGCAAGAAGGACAATGGGATGGTCATAGCCCGATGCAGATGTAAATGACTTTGCCTCCACCAGAGCAGAATCCAATCAACACCCCATCAACATAGCGAGGTGAGAATAGCAGCGATCTCCGGAGCAGATGGAAGACTTTGAAAATCTTCACAAGGGAGCTCAACCTCATTATCTCAAAAAGCAGACTGGAGGCGGACCTAGGGGAGGTACTCCTATCTTGACAGGTCTGACCGGCTCAAAGGGGGCAGGACCAGCGGGAACTTTAAACCATATGGATTCAATGCAAAAGGGGCTGGCCGAACACAGGAAAAAGCCAGGTAAAACGGATATAAAAGGGGCTGTGTTTCGATTGAGGGGCTCTTGGCTTGACTTCTCCACCTTCGACTTGACCTCCTGCAGCCTGTGACCGTAAGTACCCTGCAGCAGCTTGCGAGACTCCTTTGACCTTGATAGTGGTTGAGGCTTTGGGGAAGGGGGCTTGATTTGTGTTTTGTGCCCTTGCTAAAATTCTGTAACAATAAGATTTTACGTTGTGTCCATTATAGTACTTCCTGAATAGACTTAGTTTGTGTTAGAATTTAAGATTTTATTATAATTTATTCTGTTTGATGATTTTGACCTGGGTTTTGCAATAAACCTCGATTTGCTGATAATTGGAGTCGTTTAAATTCTTCAATCTCTCACCAGCGATCTCTGACCAAGTCATTGTTAAGATATTCCTCACCTTAATTCCGGGCTCGAGAATCTAGGGTCACCTTGAACGATTCGAACCTGTTCACTCAGGACAGGCTGCTGGTTAGGTAATAAACAGCAGTGTACTATTCTCTCTCTTGGGAAAGCTACTCCAGCGAAGTAGGAACCGGGTGGGTGTTGCACCACCGGCAAGAGAGAGAATCACCTGGGCATTGGTGGGGGTCTGGATATCTGTGTGATATAAGCCTCAGGTTTCCGGTTAGGGATAAACGGCAGGCTTGATTCAGTGCTCTCTTCCGTGGAGGTGTCCCAGTGCGGCATCCCCTGGCCTCTGAAGTTTCAGTGCCAGCTGGAGAGAGACACACACAGATACTCAAACCCCAGATATCGGCCCAGTAGTGGAGTAGCAGAGATGGAACCCTCTACAGGATTCACATTGGGATCGGGGACTAAGGCGTTCACATTCGGATTGGGGATTCAGGGGATTCACATTGGGATTGAGGACTGAGGGGATTCACATTGGGATTAGGGACTGCGGGAATTCACATTGGGATTGAGGACTGAGGGGATTCACATTGGGATTGGGGACTGCAGGGATTCACATTGAGATTGGGGATTGAGGGGTTTCACTTCGGGATTGAGGACTGAGGGGATTCACATTGGGATTAGGGACTGCGGGAATTCACATTGGGAATGGGGACTGAGTGGATTCACATTGTGATTGGGGACTGCAGGGATTCACATTGAGATTGGGGATTGAGGGGTTTCACTTCGGGATTGAGGACTGAGGGGATTCACATTGGGATTGGGACTGAGTGGATTCACATTGTGATGGGGACTGCGGGATTCACATTGAGATTTGGGATTGAGGAGATTCACATTGAGATTGGGGATTGAGGGGATTCACTTTGGGATTGAGAACTGAGGGGATTCACATTGTGACTGAGTGGATTCACATTGTGATGGGGACTGCGGGGATTCACATTGAGATTTGGGATTGAAAGGATTCACATTGGGATTGGGGACTGAGTGAATTCACATTGTGATGGGGACTGCGGGGATTCACATTGAGATTTGGGATTGAAGCGATTCACATTGGGATTGGGGACAGAGGAGATTCACATTGTGATTGAGAACTGAGGGGATTCACCGTGGGATTGAGGATTGCGGGGATTCACATTTGGATTCAGGACTGAGGTGACTCACATGGGGATCGGGGTCTGAGGGGCTTCACATTGGGATCAGGGATTGAAGGGATTCACATTGGGATCGAGGACTGAGGAGATTCATATTGGGTTTGGAAACTGAGGAGAGTCACATTGTGATCGGGGACTGAGGGGATTCACATTGAGATTGGGGACTGAGTGGATTCACATTGTGATGGGGACTGCGGGATTCACATTGAGATTTGGGATTGAGGAGATTAACATTGGGATTGGGGACTGAAGGCATTCGCATTGGGATTGGGGATGAGAAGATTCACATTGTAATTGGGGACTGAGGGGATTCACATTGGGATTGGGGACTGAAGGCATTCGCATTGGGATAGGTACTGAGTAGATTCACATTGTGATGGGGACTGCGGGGATTCACATTGAGATTTGGGATTGAGGGGATTCACATTGGGATTGGGGACTGAGGAGATTCACATTGGGATTGAGGACTGAGGGGATTCACCTTGGGATTGAGGATTGCGGGGATTCACATTTGGATTCAGGACTGAGGGGATTCACATGGGTATCGGGGACTGAGGGGCTTCACATTGGGATCAGTGATTGAAGGGATCGGGGACTGCGTAGATTCATATTGGGTTTGGAAACTGAGGAGAGTCACATTGTGATCGGGGACTGAGGGGATTCACATTGAGATTGGGGACTGAGGAGATTCACATTGTGATTGAGGACTGAGGGGATTCACCTTGGGATTGAGGATTGTGGGGATTCACATTGGGATTGGGGACTGAGGGGATTCACATTGGACTTGGGGATTAAGGGGTTTCACATTGGCATTGGGGACTGAGGGGAATCACATTGGGATTAGGGATGAGGAGATTCACATTGGAATTAGCGATTGAGGGGATTCACATTGGGATTAGGGACTAAGGGGATTCACATTCGGATTGGGGATTCAGGGGTTTCACATTGGGATTGGGGACTAAGGGGATTCACATTGGGATTGGGGACTAAGGGTATTCACTTTGCACTTGGGGATTAAGGGGTTTCACATGAGCACTGGGGACTGAGGCGATTCACATTGGGATTGGGGATGTTGAGATTCACATTGGGATTGGGGACTGAGTGGATTCACATTGTGATTGGGGACTGCAGGGATTCACATTCAGATTGGGGATTGAGGGGTTTCACTTCGGGATTGAGGACTGAGGGGATTCGCATTGGGATTGGGACTGAGTGGATTCACATTGTGATGGGGACTGCGGGGATTCACATTGTGATTTGGGGTTGAGGAGATTCACATTGGGATTGGGGACTGAAGTCATTCGCATTGGGATTGGGGATGAGAAGATTCACATTGTGATTGGGGACTGAGGGGATTCACAATGGGATTGGAGACTGAAGGCATTCGCATTGGGATAGGGACTGAGTAGATTCACATTGTGATGGGGACTGCGGGGTTTCACATTGAGATTTGTGATTGAGGGGATTCACATTGAGATTTGGGATTCAGGGGATTCACATTGAGATTGGGGATTGAGGGGATTCACTTTGGGATTGAGGACTGAGGGGATTCACATTGTGACTGAGTGGATTCACATTGTGATGGGGACTGCGGGGATTCACATTGAGATTTGGGATTGAGAGGATTCACATTGGGATTGGGGACTGAATGGATTCGCATTGGGATTGGGACTGAGTGAATTCACATTGTGATGGGGACTGCGGGGATTCACATTGAGATTTGGGATTGAAGGGATTCACATTGGGATTGGAGACTGAGGAGATTCACATTGTGATTGAGAACTGAGGGGATTCACCGTGGGATTGAGGATTGCGGGGATTCACATTTGGATTCAGGACTGAGGTGACTCACATGGGGATCGGGGTCTGAGGGGCTTCACATTGGGATCAGGGATTGAAGGGATTCACATTGGGATCGAGGACTGAGGAGATTCATATTGGGTTTGGAAACTGAGGAGAGTCACATTGTGATCGGGGACTGAGGGGATTCACATTGAGATTGGGGACTGAGGAGATTCACATTGTGATTGAGGACTGAGGGGATTCACCTTGGGATTGAGGATTGTGGGGATTCACATTGGCATTGAGGACTGAGGGGATTGACATTGGGATTGGGGACAATGGGGATTCAAATTGGACATGGGGATTAAGGGGTTTCACATTGGCATTGGGGACTGAGGGGAATCATATTGGGATCTGGGATGAGGAGATTCACATTGGAATTAGCGATTGAGGGGATTCACATTGGGATTGGGGACTAAGGGGATTCACATTCGGATTGGGGATTCAGGGGATTCACATTGGGATTGGGGACTAAGGGGATTCACTTTGGACTTGGGGATTAAGGGGTTTCACATGAGCACTGGGGACTGAGGGGATTCACATTGGGATTGGGGATGTGGAGATTCACATTGGGATTGGGGACTGAGTGGATTCACATTGTGATTGGGGACTGCAGGGGTTCACATTGAGATTGGGGATTGAGGGGTTTCACTTCAGGATTGAGGACTGAGGGGATTCACATTGGGATTGGGACTGAGTGGATTTACATTGTGATGGGACTGCGGGGATTCACATTGAGATTTGGGATTGAGGAGATTCACATTGGGATTGGGCATTGAAGGCATTCGCATTGGGATTGGGGATGAGAAGATTCACATTGTGATTGGGGACTGAGGGGATTAACATTGGGATTGGGGACTGAAGGCATTCGCATTGGGATAGGGACTGAGTAGATTCACATTGGGATTGGGGACTGAGTGGATTCACATTGGGATCGGGGACTGAGGGGATTCACATTCGAATTGGGGATTGAAGGGATTCTCATTGTGATTGGGCATTGAGGGGATTCACATTTGGGAATTTGAAGACTGAGGGGCTTCAAATTGGGATCAGGGATTGAGGGGATTCACATTGGGATTGGGGACTGAGGAGATTCACATTGGGATTGGGGACTGAGTGGATTCACATTGTGATTGTGGACAGCGGGGATTCACATTGAGTTTGGGGATTGAGGGGTATCACTTTGGGAATGAGGACTGAGGGGATTCACATTGGGATTGCGACTGAGTGGATTCACATTTTTATGGGGACTGCGGGGATTCACATTGAGATTTGGGATTGAGGAGTTTCACAATGGGATTGGGGACTGAAGGCATTTGCATTGGGATTGGGGATGAGAAGATTCACATTGTGATTGGGGACTGAGGGGATTCACATTGGGATTGGGGACTGAAGGCATTCGCATTGGGATAGGGACTGAGTAGATTCACATTGTGATGGGGACTGCGGGGATTCACATTGAGATTTGGGATTGAGGGGATTCACATTGGGATTGTGGACTGAGGAGATTCACATTGTGATTGAGGACTGAGGGGATTCACCTTGGGATTGAGGATTGCGAGGATTCACATTTGGATTCAGGACTAAGGCGATTCAAATTGTGATCGGGGACTGAGGGGATTCACATTGAGATTGGGAATTGAGGGAATTCACATTGGGATTGGGGACAGAGGGAATTCACATTGGGATTGGGGACTGAGGGGATTCACATTGGGATTGGGGATTGAGGGGATTCACATTGGGATCGGGGACTGAGGGGATTCACATTCGAATTGGGGATTGAAGGGATTCTCATTGTGATTGGGCATTGAGGGGATTCACATTTGGGAATTTGAAGACTGAGGGGCTTCAAATTGGGATCAGGGATTGAGGGGATTCACATTGGGATTGGGGACTGAGGAGATTCACATTGGGATTGGGGACTGAGTGGATTCACATTGTGATTGTGGACAGCGGGGATTCACATTGAGTTTGGGGATTGAGGGGTATCACTTTGGGAATGAGGACTGAGGGGATTCACATTGGGATTGCGACTGAGTGGATTCACATTTTTATGGGGACTGCGGGGATTCACATTGAGATTTGGGATTGAGGAGTTTCACAATGGGATTGGGGACTGAAGGCATTCGCATTGGGATTGGAGATGAGGAGATTCACATTGGGATAGGGGATTGAGGAGATTCACATTGGGATTGGGGATTGAGGGGATTCACTTTGTGATCGGGGACTGAGGGGATTCACATTGAGATTGGGAACTGAGGGGATTCACATTATGATGGGAACTGCGGGGATTCACTTTGAGATTTGGGATTGAGGGGATTCACATTGGAATTGGGGACTGAAGGCATTCGCATTGGGATTGGGGATGAGGAGATTCACATTGGGATTGGGGACTGAAGGCATTCGCATTGGGATTGGTGATGAGGAGATTCACATTGAGAATGGGGACTGAGGAGATTCACATTGGGATTACGCATGAGGAGATTCACATTGGGATTCGCGATTGAGGGGATTCACATTGGGATCGGGGACTAAGGCGTTCACATTCGGATTGGGGATTCAGGGGATTCACATTGGGATCGGGGACTAAGGGGATTCACATTGGGATTGGGGATGTGGAGATTCACATTGGGATTGGTGACTGAGGGGATGTACATTGGCATTGGGGACTGAGGGGATTCACATTGGGATTAGGGATGAGGAGATTCACATTGGGATTGGGGATGAGGAGATTCACATTGGGATTAGCGATTGAGGGTATTCACATTGGGATTGGGGACTAAGGTGATTCACATTCGGATTGGGGATTCAGGTGATTCACATTGGGATTGGGGACTAAGGGGATTCACATTGGACTTGGGGATGAAGGGGTCTCACATTGGCATTGGGGACTGAGGGGATTCACATTGGGATTGGGATTGAGTGGATTCACATTGTGATGGGGACTGTGGGGATTCACATTGAGATTTGGGATTGAGGTGATTCACATTGGGATTGGGGACTGAAGGCATTCGCATTGTGATTGGGGATGAGAAGATTCACATTGGTATTGGGGACTGAGGATATTCACATTGTGATTGATGACGGAAGGGATTCTCATTGGGATTGAGGATTGCGGGGATTCACATTGGGATTGGGGACTGAGTGGATTCACATTGGGATTAGGGACTGCGGCGATTCACATTGTGGTTGGAGACAGAGTGGATTCACATTGTGATTGGGGACTGCGGGGATTCACATTGAAATTAGGAATTGAGAGGTTTCACTTTGGGATTGAGGACTGAGGGGATTCACATTGGGATTGGGGATTGAGGGTATTCACATTGGAATGGGGACTGAGGGGATTCACATTGTGATCGGGGACTGAGGGGATTCACATTGAGATTGGGAATTGAGGTGATTCACATTGGGATTGGGGACTTAGGGGATTCACATTGGGATTGGGGATTGAGGGGATTCACATCGGGATTGGGGATTGAGGGGATTCACATTGGGATTGGGGACTGAGGGGATTCACATTGTGATTGGGCATTGAGGGGATTCACATGGGGATCGGGGACTGAGGGGCTTCCAATTGGGATCAGGGATTGAGGGGATTCACATTGGGATTGGGGATTGAAGCGATTGAGATTGGGATTGGGGACTGAGTGGACTCACATTGTGTTTGGGGAAAGGGGGAATTCACATTGAGTTTGTGGATTGAGGGGTTTCACTTTGGGAATGAGGACTGAGGGGATTCACATTGGGATTGGGACTGCGGGTATTCACATTGAGATTTGGGATTGAGGAGTTTCACAATGGGATAGGGGACTGAAGGCATTCGCATTGGGATTGGAGATGAGGAGATTTACTTTGGGATTGGGGATTGAGGGGATTTACATTGGGATTGGGGACTGTGGGGATTCACATTGGGATTAGGGACTGCGGGAATTCACATTGGGATTGGGGACTGAGTGGATTCACATTGTGATTGGGGTCTGCAGGGATTCACATTGAGATTGGGGATTGAGGGGTTTCACTTCGGGATTGAGGACTGAGGGGATTCACATTGGGATTGGGACTGAGTCAATTCACATTGTATTGGGACTGCAGGGATTCACATTCAGATTTGGGATTGAGGAGATTCACATTGGGATTGGTGACTGAAGGCATTCGCATTGGGATTGGGGATGAGAAGATTCACATTGTGATTGTGGACTGAGGGGATTCACATTGGGATTGGGGACTGAAGGCATTCGCATTGGGATAGGGACTGAGTCGATTCACATTGTGATGGAGACTGCCGGGATTCACACTGAGATTTGGGATTGAGGGGATTCACATTGGGATTGGGGACTGAGGAGATTCACATTGTGATTGAGGACTGAGGGGATTCACCTTGGGATTGAGGATTGCAGGCATTCACATTTGGATTCAGGACTGAGGGGATTCACATAGGATTCGGGGACTGAGGGGCTTCACATTGGGATCAGGGATTGAAGGGATTCACATTGGGATCGGGGACTGAGGAGATTCATATTGGGTTTGGAAACTGAGGAGAGTCACATTGTGATCGGGGGCTGAGTGGATTCACATTGAGATTGGGGAGTGAGGAGATACACATTGTGATTGAGGACTGAGGGGATTCACCTTGGGATTGCGGATTGTGGGGATTCACATTGGTATTGATGACTGAGGGGATTCACATTGGGATTAGGGACTAAGGGGATTCACATTGGACTTGGGGTTAAGGGGTTTCACATGAGCACTGGGGACTGAGGGTTTTCACATTGGCATTGGGGACTGAGGGGAATCACATTGGGATTAGGGATGAGGAGATTCACATGGGAATTAGCGATTGAGGGGATTCACATTGGGATTGGGGTCTAAGGGATTCACATTCGGATTGGGGATTCAGGGGATTCACATTGGGATTGGGGACTGAGGAGATACACATTGTGATTGAGGACTGAGGGGATTCACCTTGGATTGAGGATTGCGAGGATTCACATTTCGATTCAGGACTGAGGCGATTCAAATTGTGATCGGGGACTGAGGGGGTTCACATTGAGATTGGGAATTGAGGGAATTCACATTGGGATTGGGGACTGAGGGGATTCACATTGGGATTTGGTATTGAGGAGATTCATATTGCGATTGGGGACTGAATGCACTCGCATTGGGATTGGGGATTAGAAGATTCACATAGGGATTGGGGAATGAGGGGATTCACATTGGGATTGGGTACTGAAGGCATTCGCATTGTGATAGGGACTGAGTAGATTCACATTGTGATGGGGACTGCGGGGATTCACATTGAGATTTGGGATTGAGGCGCTTCACATTGGGGTTGGGGACTGAGGAGATTCACATTGTGATTGAGGACTGAGGGGATTCACATTGAGATTTGGGATTGAGGGGATTCACATTGGGATTGGGGACTGAAGGCATTTGCATTGGGATTGGGGATGTGGAGATTCACATTGGGATTGGTGACTGAGGGGATGTACATTGGCATTGGGGACTGAGGGGATTCACATTGGGATTAGGGATGAGGAGATTCACATTGGGATTGGGGATGAGGAGATTCACATTGGGATTAGCGATTGAGGGTATTCACATTGGGATTGGGGACTAAGGTGATTCACATTCGGATTGGGGATTCAGGTGATTCACATTGGGATTGGGGACTAAGGGGATTCACATTGGACTTGGGGATGAAGGGGTCTCACATTGGCATTGGGGACTGAGGGGATTCACATTGGGATTGGGATTGAGTGGATTCACATTGTGATGGGGACTGTGGGGATTCACATTGAGATTTGGGATTGAGGTGATTCACATTGGGATTGGGGACTGAAGGCATTCGCATTGTGATTGGGGATGAGAAGATTCACATTGGTATTGGGGACTGAGGATATTCACATTGTGATTGATGACGGAAGGGATTCTCATTGGGATTGAGGATTGCGGGGATTCACATTGTGATTGGGGACTGCGGGGATTCACATTGAAATTAGGAATTGAGAGGTTTCACTTTGGGATTGAGGACTGAGGGGATTCACATTGGGATTGGGGATTGAGGGTATTCACATTGGAATGGGGACTGAGGGGATTCACATTGTGATCGGGGACTGAGGGGATTCACATTGAGATTGGGAATTGAGGGGATTCACATTGGGATTGGGGACTTAGGGGATTCACATTGGGATTGGGGATTGAGGGGATTCACATCGGGATTGGGGATTGAGGGGATTCACATTGGGATCGGGGACTGAGGGGACTCACATTCGGATTGGGGATTGAGGGGATTCTCATTGAGATTGGGAATTGAGGGGATTCACATTGGGATTGGGGACTGAGGGGATTCACATTGTGATTGGGCATTGAGGGGATTCACATGGGGATCGGGGACTGAGGGGCTTCCAATTGGGATCAGGGATTGAGGGGATTCACATTGGGATTGGGGATTGAAGCGATTGAGATTGGGATTGGGGACTGAGTGGACTCACATTGTGTTTGGGGAAAGGGGGAATTCACATTGAGTTTGTGGATTGAGGGGTTTCACTTTGGGAATGAGGACTGAGGGGATTCACATTGGGATTGGGACTGCGGGTATTCACATTGAGATTTGGGATTGAGGAGTTTCACAATGGGATAGGGGACTGAAGGCATTCGCATTGGGATTGGAGATGAGGAGATTTACTTTGGGATTGGGGATTGAGGGGATTTACATTGGGATTGGGGACTGTGGGGATTCACATTGGGATTAGGGACTGCGGGAATTCACATTGGGATTGGGGACTGAGTGGATTCACATTGTGATTGGGGTCTGCAGGGATTCACATTGAGATTGGGGATTGAGGGGTTTCACTTCGGGATTGAGGACTGAGGGGATTCACATTGGGATTGGGACTGAGTCAATTCACATTGTATTGGGACTGCAGGGATTCACATTCAGATTTGGGATTGAGGAGATTCACATTGGGATTGGGGACTGAAGGCATTCGCATTGGGATTGGGGATGAGAAGATTCACATTGTGATTGTGGACTGAGGGGATTCACATTGGGATTGGGGACTGAAGGCATTCGCATTGGGATAGGGACTGAGTCGATTCACATTGTGATGGAGACTGCCGGGATTCACACTGAGATTTGGGATTGAGGGGATTCACATTGGGATTGGGGACTGAGGAGATTCACATTGTGATTGAGGACTGAGGGGATTCACCTTGGGATTGAGGATTGCAGGCATTCACATTTGGATTCAGGACTGAGGGGATTCACATAGGATTCGGGGACTGAGGGGCTTCACATTGGGATCAGGGATTGAAGGGATTCACATTGGGATCGGGGACTGAGGAGATTCATATTGGGTTTGGAAACTGAGGAGAGTCACATTGTGATCGGGGGCTGAGTGGATTCACATTGAGATTGGGGAGTGAGGAGATACACATTGTGATTGAGGACTGAGGGGATTCACCTTGGGATTGCGGATTGTGGGGATTCACATTGGTATTGATGACTGAGGGGATTCACATTGGGATTAGGGACTAAGGGGATTCACATTGGACTTGGGGTTAAGGGGTTTCACATGAGCACTGGGGACTGAGGGTTTTCACATTGGCATTGGGGACTGAGGGGAATCACATTGGGATTAGGGATGAGGAGATTCACATGGGAATTAGCGATTGAGGGGATTCACATTGGGATTGGGGTCTAAGGGATTCACATTCGGATTGGGGATTCAGGGGATTCACATTGGGATTGGGGACTGAGGAGATACACATTGTGATTGAGGACTGAGGGGATTCACCTTGGATTGAGGATTGCGAGGATTCACATTTCGATTCAGGACTGAGGCGATTCAAATTGTGATCGGGGACTGAGGGGGTTCACATTGAGATTGGGAATTGAGGGAATTCACATTGGGATTGGGGACTGAGGGGATTCACATTGGGATTTGGTATTGAGGAGATTCATATTGCGATTGGGGACTGAATGCACTCGCATTGGGATTGGGGATTAGAAGATTCACATAGGGATTGGGGAATGAGGGGATTCACATTGGGATTGGGTACTGAAGGCATTCGCATTGTGATAGGGACTGAGTAGATTCACATTGTGATGGGGACTGCGGGGATTCACATTGAGATTTGGGATTGAGGCGCTTCACATTGGGGTTGGGGACTGAGGAGATTCACATTGTGATTGAGGACTGAGGGGATTCACATTGAGATTTGGGATTGAGGGGATTCACATTGGGATTGGGGACTGAAGGCATTTGCATTGGGATTGGGGATGAGGAGATTCACATTGGTATTGGGGACTGAGGGGACTCACATTGGGATTGGTGACTGAAGGCATTGGCATTGGGATTGGGGATGAGCAGATTCACATTGAGATTGCGGACTGAGGAGATTCACATTGTGGTTGAGGACTGAGGGGACTCACATTGGGATTGAGGATTGTCGGGATTCACATTGGGATTGGGGACTGAGGGGATTCACATTGGGATTGGGGACTAAGGGGATTCACATTGGACTTGGGGATTAAGGGGTGTCACATTGACATTGGGGACTGAGGGGATTCACATTAGGATTAGGGATGAGGAGATTCACATTGGGATTGGGGACTGAGGGGATTTACTTTGGGATTGGGGACTGCGGGAATTCACATTGGGATTGGGGACTGAGTGGATTCACATTGGGATTGGGGACTGCGGGAATTCACATTGGGATTGGGGACTGCGGGAATTCACATTGTAATTGGGGACTGCAGGGATTCACACTGAGATTGAGGATTGAGGGGTTTTACTTCAGGCTTGAGGACTGAGGGGATTCACATTGGGATTGGGATTGAGGGGATTCACATTGAGATTGTGGATTGAGAGGATTCACATTGAGATCGGGGACTGAGGGGATTCACATTGGGATTGGGGATTGAGAGGATTCAAATTGGGATGGGGACTGCGGGGATTCACATTGAGATTTAGTATTGAGGGGATTCGCATTGGGATTGAGGACTGAGGAGATTCACATTGTGTTTGAGGACTGAGGAGATTCATATTTGGATTCAGGACTGAGGGGATTCACATGGGGATCGGGGACTGAGGGGCTTCAAATTGGGATCAGGGATTGAAGGGATTCACATTGGGATCGGGGACTGAGGATATTCACATAGGGTTTGGAAACTGAGGAGAGTCACATTGTGATCGGGGACTGAGGGGATTCACATTGAGATTGGGGACTGAGGAGATTCACATTGTGATTGAGGACTTGGGGATTCACCTTGGGATTGAGGATTGTGTGGATTCACATTGAGATTGGGGATTCAGGGTATTCACATTGGGATTGGGGACTAAGGGGATTCACATTGGACTTGGGGATTAAGGGGTTTCACATGAGCACTGGGGACTGAGGGGATTCACATTGGGATTGGGGATGTGGAGATTCACATTGATATTGGGGACTGAGTGGATTCACATTGTGATTGGGGACTGCAGGGATTCACATTGAGATTGGGGATTGAGGGGTTTCACTTCGGGATTGAGGACTGAGGGGATTCACATTGGGATTGGGACTGAGTGGATTTACATTGTGATGGGGACTACGGAGATTCACATTTAGATTTTGGATTGAGGAGATTCACATTGGGATTGGGGACTGAAGGCATTCACATTGTGATTGGGGATGAGAAGATTCACATTGTGATTGGGGACTGAGGGGATTCACATTGGGATTGGGGACTGAAGGCATTCGCATTGGGATAGGGACTGAGTAGATTCACATTGTGATGGAGACTGCCGGGATTCACATTGAGATTTGGGATTGAGGGGATTCACATTGGGATTGGGGACTGAGGAGATTCACATTGAGATTGGGGATTGAGGTGGGGGATTAACATTGGGATTGGGGATGAGAAGATTCACATTGTGATTGGGGACTGCGGGGATTCACATTGAGATTTGGGATTGAGGGGATTCACATTGGGATTGGGGACTGAGTGTTGATTCCCAAATTTCTTTCTCTGTCAGTCTGGCCTCAATAAAAGTTGAGATGGATTCGCACGTAAAAAGAAGTTATTTATTTAGCTTGCAAGCTTGATTCATTTCATAGAAATATAAGAGACATCCAGTTTCCTATATCCCAGAAAGCGAATGAACAAAGAAACAAAGGGATCTCTGCAAATCAATTCAAATGGTATCAAGTTTCACATACTCGACGCCCATAGGTCAGCCTATATCCCTCCTGACCTGTTTGATCTATTCTGATTGACTCACTTCCAAGCCCTTTCTCTGGCCCCTATCAATGCAGCATCACTCTCATAGACACACCTCTTCCTGCTTTTTCCATGCGGTCTCAAATCCCTTTCTCCCTAACTGCCAGAATCAAAGTGGCTTATTTCTACATTACATTAACTAGTATCTCTAAAGTAACTATTTTATATAACATTCGTCATTCCCTCCTTTTATCATTCCATGATAACCGAACTATCCAATCCATAGCTACGGTTCCTCATCTAAAAGATCCGTCGCTGCATTTCCAATTCCTGTCTTAGCCCCCCTTCATCTGCCTCACCCTCATGGATTTTAACAGTTAAATTTTTTTTCGGTGATTGGGGCGGTGATCTGATCCAGTGCACCCCGCATTCTACCCATCACACATTTAAGGATGGCCAGGCCCACAAAGATGCAGCCGATAGCTACCACTAGATACATGGCCATATTTATCAACCAGTCCTTCCATCCTCCAAATCCCCAGTTACCCCAAGAGCCAGGATCCTGCATCCCGTCCAAGTGATCCCGTATGGGATCCATAAATTTAGTGATGTTAGCGGTCAAGTCCTGAACTCCCATGATACACTTGCCCTGTACTATGGCGCATACCCCACCCTCATGGGCCAGAAGATAGTCAAGAGCATACCGGTTCTGCATTGCAAACAACCGTAGCTGAGACAACTCCCTGGTTATTGCCCCGAGGGCTCCCAAGGTTTCATTTCCCAAGATGGTAAGGCCGCAAATAAAATAATTCCGATCACTGACAGCCAAGGAACCCCCCACACCTCCCAGTTTATCCAACTTTGAAATGCCATTCGGGCCGCCCAGCAATGCGGAAAGCCCTAGTCCCAACAGTGATATGAGAGACATTCGCCCAGCCACAGAGGAGCTGGAGGCCGGCGTTCAATGGAACGCAAGTGGTGTTGTAACAAACGCATTGGCCAGACGCCTGGGTGATATGGCACCTCCTGTCCGTACAGGTGGGAAACAGACATGTTATATTTGTGTCCACCTCTACCAGCAAACAGCCATATCCTTCACTGCTGAAGCAATTCTCGTACGACCGGGAATCCCTATTGGGAGTGAAGTGGCTAGGTATGTACGCCCTCCACCGTCGCAGCCTATCGTACTGTGAATGGGAATTATCCCGAGGAAGGGCAAGGCAAATAGCCGGTGGTGCTGAACCCGGATCGTAAGGAAGAGTGACCTGATCGGGCAGTGGTTCGGAATGCTGACAATGAACCACCGTTTGGGGAGTGCCCCAAAGCGGTGAAACAGAAAATAACCTAGACACCGCTGCGGGGTTTGGGTAGCAGACAACCCGTCCCTGGCCATACAGACGGTGGTAAATCTGGTAGAAGAGATTCATACTACCCGGGTTTTCCTCAGTTTGGCCTTTAATTAACTTAAGTGTATCTCCCGGTAACCTACGTTCTAGCTGTACTTCCCTTCTCATACGTCCCGTCCTCTCTCTAGTCCCTTTCTCTTTCTCATAGCCTCTTCCTACACTCTTCTGACAGCCTGATTTTACCTTTATTGTACCACTCTTAACACATCCAAAATCAAATTTACATGTATTCCAAAAACAAGGCAATGTCCATATAATGTTCCCTTCCCATCGCCGGGACCGGTGCAACTGCTTCATGACTCCCGCATTCTCCTTAACTTTGATGACCTTCCATGAGTCGATACCATGTCCTCGTATATGGGGGCAGCGAAGAACATCACCTTTGCATAGGTGATGTATCCTTGTAGATTGGTTGGGGCTACACAGATACATAATATTCCCCTTTTCCATGTCCATCGCCAATAACACGCCAAGCGAAGTGAGGCCAAATATCAGACAGACGATGCGTAGCCACTCCATCATGCTCCACACCTGTAAAATAGCACTGGAGAAGGGAGGCAGGTTAGTATCCAACCTTTTACAGTAGTGGAGATGGACTCAATTTACAGTGATGTAGGTGGACCCAAGCACTTCGCCCCTCCACTTTAACTGCTGTGGGGGTGGTAAGGAGAACTTGGAAGGGCCCATCCCATCGCGGCTCCGACCCCTTCCTAGTCCAATTTTTGACCATGACATAACTACCGGGCTGGACTGAAAGTGAGCTAGGTACTGGGGCAATGGCTGGTGAGCCGCGCGGACCTGGCCATGGAGTTCCTTGAGCACTTGCGTGAGGGCTAGAACATAGGCGGTCATTTCTTCAGTCATCTGATGAAACTGAACCAGTCTGGGAACCTGCAGGCTCCAGGGAGTTCTAAGAGGCCTGCCATAAAGAATCTCGGCGGGAGAGAGCCGGGCCGGTCCCGCAGGTGTAACCCGCAGCTGGAAGAGGGCAACGGGGAGCAACTTAAGCCATGTCAGTCCCGTGTCTGCTCTTAATTTAGCCAATTTAGTTTTGAGGGTCTGATTATGTCTCTCAACCAACCCGGCCGCCTGCGGTCTGTAAGCACAGTGTAACTGCTGGCGTATGCCCAACTGGGAGCAAAACTCCTTGTTAATTTGTCCAATAAAATGAGGCCCATTATCAGAACTTAACTGAGCTGGTATACCGTACCGGGGAATGATTTCCCTCATCAAGACTTTAACCACAGTAGCAGCTTTATTATCGATAGTCGGATACGCCTCGACCCATCTGCTGAACACATCCACAATGACCAAAACATATTTATAACATTGACACCTTTCCAACTCAATGTAATCCATTTGGAGCGTCTCAAAGGGTTTGCCCCTTCCCACAAGGGATACCTTTGCCGGTGTTATATTGCTGACAAATCAAACACCGATTACTGATACTTTGGGCCAGTCCCTGCATTTTAGGGTGCCACCAAGTGTCCAGCAACAAATCACTAGTCCCTCGAGCCCCACAATGAGTTGCAAAGTGTACACATTCAATGACCCATAAAGCCAGTACATCAGACATACAAGTCTGATGTGCAGGCGTGGTCCATAAAGAGGAAACAGAAACATATGTACAACCTAACCGTTTCCACATTTGTTTATCACTCTCAGGAGCGTCCTCCTGTAACCTTATGACGTCTTGGATGGTTGGCATTGACTTGTCAGAAGCAGACATATTTATAGTAGATCGTTTAGTCTGACTTAACATCTTAGGCACCATCACTTGCTGAATTTGCGCGGCTGTTCGCGCTGCACGATCTGCTCGTTCATTACCAACGTCAACTGGGGTTGTACCATTCGTGTGGGCAGCGCATTTAATAACGGAAATCTGCGCGGGCATAAGGAGGGCCTGCAGTAGGTCATTAACTAAACCCCGGTGGGATATTTGACCACACATAATCATGTCAGGTTGTTCTGACGAAATGTCACTCAAATCGCCCCTTATTGTGGTAGGTTCCTGAATCAAGGCTAAACATTCTTGACCAGGCGCGTCCTCATGGACAGGGGGACCGCTAAGAAAAAAGGCTGGATTGATAGTGGTACAGTATTTAAATGTCAGACGTGGATTGTTCAAAAGGTATATCTCATACCTATTCTGACGAGCTGCGGTAAGATGCTGACCATTCGCCCCATATCCCTGGCATGGTACTGGTCATGGACCTGACGTGTAATATGAGGGCTTACCGAAGCTGACTGTGGCCATAAATGTGGTGATATTGTAACAAAATCGGCTGTACCTTCTTTTCCCGTGACTGTGGCTGTAACCTTGACTGGCCATTCGGTCTCAAGTAATGGCCGGTATTTGTCCTCCAACTCCCTGTTTCGTCCAATTCTGTCATAGGCCAGGGTAACGTGATGCAGTGACTGTTCAACGTCTAACGTCCACCACTGGGGGGTGATAGAAATATAGCACTGTTGTCTCATCCTCCTCTTCGCTGATCCACCCACCCAAAGTCACTATATTGGGGCTCCTGCTGGTAAACTACCATTTCTGCCGCTTGTTGGGGTCGCAGATCATCCTTTTTCATTACATACTCAGTCTTAACCTTTGTAACTGAGCCTCCTTCTTGGCCTACACCCTCCTTCCAGTAAAATCTGACTGCCCTTGCCATCTGGGAAGGGTCGTTCTCTGTCCAATTCATGTTATTACATTTCACAGCAGTAACCACAGAAGGTGGTAGGCAATGCATTAACATAGCACAGTATTGAGGGGAATTCTGACCATTTTGATACAGCAAATCGCCTGACTGCCCCCGGTAGATTTCATTAAAACGCTCCAGAAATTCCTCTGGCTCTTCAGTCTTCCTAGGTTTTAGGTCTAAGATAACAGAAAGATTTATGGGCCTTTGAAATGTGCTATTCAACGCATTCAAGATCTGTGTCCTTCTTTTCTCTATTTGCTCTTTTTTTTTTAAAACTTAAAAATGTTTGAAAATTCAAATTGAATTACTGCAACTTGCAAGCTTAGCTCTGATCTCAACTCAGAACTAAATTTACAATTTGCTTAACACAAACTTGTATGACATTTACAACTTAATTATTTCTTTATCTTAACAATTTTTCTTTTAACAAGTTTTTTTTTCTTTTACATACACATAAGTATTAGCAAAATCAACTATCATCTCCAGATTGACACTTTTTAAAATGGTGTCCATGATCTTCTTTAAGTTTCTATTAATCTCCAGATAAAATGAGATAAACCTTATTTCAAGTAAGTAAAACTTAAGATTCTGGCAATTTCAATCAATTGCTTTCGAAAATAATAACTTTTATCAAAGAGGTGGAGAAACCCACTGGTTTCCTTTAATTAATTCAAAACGTAACTTTGCTGGTGTTCACTGACTCAAAGGAAAGGTATCCGATTACACTACGACTGCTGCTGTTATCTCAAAGCCTGAGTGAGAAGCACTGTCTGTTTTCAACTTCGCCTGCTGCTGTTAACCCTTTGAGAGACTTCTGCTTCAACCAATATGCAGCATTCCTCACAATCTCAACTAGACCTCGGAACTGCGTTTTTCGCCAATACAGTCCAAGGAGACAATTTTAGCTTAATCAACTATATATTTAAAACACTCACACATAGAGTTGAACCATCTTCAGATTTAAAAACAGTTATACTGGACTGAACCTTCATTACTGAAGTCACATCAGCCCCTGAACCCATATAATAGACTGAACCTTCATTACTGAAGTCACATCAGCCTCTGAACCCTTATACTTGGAATTGAATCATCATTTGAGATGTCCCATCAACCCAAAACCCTAACCCAAGCCGAAACAACAATATGAAATCCCATCAATTAAATTGCTAATCCCCAGACTGACCTGTGATTTCGTCGAGGCGGTCTTTCTGTGCCAACCGCGAGTGACCAGACTAATCAGACAATAAGAAGAGGGGAACAATCAATGCGCGGTCGTTTTCCAGTTCTACATTGAGGGCCCTTTGTTCCCCATCCTCCTGTTCATAATCAGTCTAATTCTGATTTCGCAGTTGGATCAGGATCGCCCTGAGAAATCCCGGTTTTCGGCACCAAATGTTGATTCCCAAATTTCTTTCTCTGTCAGTCTGGCCTCAATAAAAGTTGAGATGGATTCGCACTTAAAAAGAAGTTATTTATTTAGCTTGCAAGCTTGATTCATTTCATAGAAATATAAGAGACATCCAGTTTCCTATATCCCAGAAAGCGAATGAACAAAGAAACAAGGGATCTCTGCAAATCAATTCAAATGGTATCAAGTTTCACATACTCGACGCCCATAGGTCAGCCTATATCCCTCCTGACCTGTTTGATCTATTCTGATTGACTCACTTCCAATCCCTTTCTCTGGCCCCTATCAATGCAGCATCACTCTCATAGACACACCTCTTCCTGCTTTTTCCATGCGGTCTCAAATCCCTTTCTCCTTAACTGCCAGAATCAAAGTGGCTTATTTCTACATTACATTAACTAGTATCTCTAAAGTAACTATTTTATATCACATTCGTCATGAGGAGATTCACATTGTGATTGAGGACTGAGTGGATTCACCTTGGGATTGAGGATTGCGGGCATTCACATTTGGATTCAGGACTGAGGGGATTCACATGGGGATCGGGGACTGAGGGGCTTCACATTGGGATCAGGGATTGAAGGGATTCACATTGGGATCGGGGACTGAGGAGATCCATATTGGGTTTGGAAACTGAGGAGAGTCACATTGTGATCGGGGACTGAGTGGATTCACATTGAGATTGGGGACTGAGGAGATTCACATTGTGATTGAGGACTGAGGGGATTCACCTTGGGATTGAGGATTGTGGGGATTCACATTGGCATTGAGGACTGAGGGGATTCACATTGTGATTGGGGATTAAGGGGATTCACATTGGACTTGGGGATTAAGGGGTTTCACATGAGCACTGGGGACTGAGGGGTTTCACATTGGCATTGGGGACTGAGGGGAATCACATTGGGATTAGTGATGAGGGGATTCACATTGGAATTAGCGATTGAGGGGATTCAAATTGGGATTGGGGACTAAGGGGATTCACATTCGGATTGGGGATTCAGGGTATTCACATTGGGATTGGTGACTAAGGGGATTCACATTGGACTTGGGGATTAAGGGGTTTCACATGAGCACTGGCGACTGAGGGGATTCACATTGGGATTGGGGATGTGGAGATTCACATTGGGATTGGGGACTCAGTGGATTCACATTGTGTTTGGGGACTGCAGGGATTCACATTGAGATTGGGGATTGAGGGGTTTCACTTCGGGATTGAGGACTGAGGGGATTCACATTGGGATTGGGACTGAGTGGATTTACATTGTGATGGGGACTACGGTGATTCACATTGAGATTTTGGATTGAGGAGATTCACTTTGGGATTGGGGACTGAAGGCATTCGCATTGTGATAGGGACTGAGTAGATTCACATTGTGATGGGGACTGCGGGGATTCAATTGAGATTTGGGATTGAGGGGATTCACATTGGGATTGTGGACTGAGGAGATACACATTGTGATTGAGGATTGAGGAGATTCACCTTGGGATTGAGGATTGCGAGGATTCACATTTGGATTCAGGACTGAGGCGATTCAAATTGTGATCGGGGACTGAGGGGATTCACCTTGGGATTGAGGATTGCGGGGATTCACATTGGCATTGAGGACTGAGGGGATTCACCTTGGGATTGAGGATTGCCGGGATTCACATTCGGATTCAGGACTCAGGCGATTCAAATTGTGATCGGGGACTGAGGGTATTCACATTAAGATTGGGAATTGAGGGAATTCACCTTGGGATTGGGGACTGAGGGGATTCACATGGGGATCGGGGACTGAGGGGCTTCACATTGGGATCAGGGATTGAAGGGATTCACATTGGGATTGGGGACTGAGGATATTCACATTGGGTTTGGAAACTGAGGAGAGTCACATTGTGATCGGGGACTGAGGGGGTTCACATTGAGATTGGGGACTGAGGAGATTCACATTGTGATTGAGGACTGAGCGGATTCACCTTGGGATTGAGGATTGTGGGGATTCACATTGAGATTGGGGATTCAGGGTATTCACATTGGGATTGGGGACTAAGGGGATTCACATTGGACTTGGGGATTAAGGGGTTTCACATGAGCACTGGGGACTGAGGGGATTCACATTGGGATTGGGGATGTGGAGATTCACATTGATATTGGGGACTGAGTGGATTCACATTGTGATTGGGGACTGCAGTGATTCACATTGAGATTGGGGATTGAGGGGTTTCACTTCGGGATTGAGGACTGAGGGGATTCACATGGGGATTGGGACTGAGTGGATTTACATTGTGATGGGGACTACGGTAATTCACATTGAGATTTTGGATTGAGGAGATTCACATTGGGATTGGGGACTGAAGGCATTCGCATTGTGATTGGGGATGAGAAGATTCACATTGTGATTGGGGACTGAGGGGATTCACATTGGGATTGGGGACTGAAGGCATTCGCATTGGGATAGGGACTGAGTAGATTCACATTGTGATGGAGACTGCCGGGATTCACATTGAGATTTGGGATTGAGGGGATTCACATTGGGATTGGGGACTGAGGAGATTCACATTGTGATTGAGGACTGAGGGGATTCACCTTGGGAATGAGGATTGCGGGCATTCACATTTGGATTCAGGACTGAGGGGATTCACATGAGGATCGGGGACTGAGGGGCTTCACATTGGGATCAGGGATTGAAGGGAATCACATTGGGATCGGGGACTGAGGAGATTCATATTGGGTTTGGAAACTGAGGAGAGTCACATTGTGATCGGGGACTAAGTGGATTCACATTGAGATTGGGGACTGAGGAGATTCACATTGTGATTGGGGACTAAGGGGATTCACCTTGGGATTGAGGATTGTGGGGATTCACATTGGCATTGAGGACTGAGGGGATTCACATTGTGATTGGGGACTAAGAGGATTCACATTGGACTTGGGGTTAAGGGGTTTCACATGAGCACTGGGGACTGAGGGGTTTCACATTGGCATTGGGGACTGAGGGGAATCACATTGGGATTAGGGATGAGGAGATTCACATTGGAATGAGCGATTGAGGAGATTCACATTGGGATTGGGGACTAAGGGGATTCACATTCGGATTGGGGATTCAGGGGATTCACATTGGGATTGGGGACTAAGGGGATTCATTTTGGACTTGGGGATTAAGGGGTTTCACATGAGCACTGGGGACTGAAGGGATTCACATTGGGATTGGGGGTGTGGAGATTCACATTGGGATTGGGGACTGAGTGGATTCACATTGTGATTGGGGACTGAAGGGATTCACATTGAGATTGGGGATTGAGGGGTTTCACTTTGGGATTGAGGACTGAGGGGATTCACATTGGGATTGGGACTTAGTGGATTCACATTGTGATGGGGACTGCGGGGATTCACATTGAGATTTGGGATTGAGGAGATTCACATTGGGATTAGGGACTGAAGGCATTTGCATTGGGATTGGGGATGAGAAGATTCACATTGTGATTGGGGACTGAGGGGATTCACATTGGCATTGGGGACTGAGGGGATTCACATTGGGATTGGGGACTAAGGGGATTCACATTGGGATTGGGGACTCAGGGGATTCACATTGGACTTGGGGATTAAGGGGTGTCACATTGGCATTGGGGACTGAGGGGATTCACATTGGGATTGGGGACTAAGGGCATTCACATTGGACTTGGGGATTAGGGGGTGTCACATTGGCATTGGGGACTGAAGGGATTCACATTGCGATTGGGGACTAAGGGGATTCACATTGGACTTGGGGATTAAGGGGTGTCACATTGGCATTAGGGACTGAGGGGATTCACATTGAGATTGTGGACTGAGGGGATTCACATTGGGATTGGGGACTAAGGGGTTTCACATTGGATTTGGGGATTAAGGGGTTTCACATTGACATTGGGGACTGAGGGGATTCACATTGGGATGAGGGATGAGGAGATTCACATTGGGAATGTGGATGTGGAGATTCACATCGGGATTGCGGACTGAGGGGATTTAATTTGGGATTGGGGACTGCGGGAATTCACATTGGGATTGGGGACTGAGTAGATTCACATTGTAATTTGGGACTGCAGGGATTCACATTGAGATTCGGGATTGAGGGGTTTCACTTCGGGATTGAGGACTGAGGGGATTCACATTGGGATTGGGACTGAGTGGATTCACATTGTAATGGGGACTGCGGGGACTGACTGTGGGATTGAGGAATGAGGGGATTCAAATTGAGATTGGGGATTGAGAGGATTCACATTGGGATGGGGACTGAGGGGATTCACATTGGGATGGGGACTGAGGGGATTCACATTGGGATGGGGACTGAGGGGATTCACATTGGGATGGGGACTGAGGGCATTCACATTGAGATTTGGCATTGAGGGGATTCGCATTGGGATTGAGGACTGAGGAGATTCACATTGTGTTTGAGGACTGAGGGGATTCAACTTGGGATTGAGGATTGCGGGGATTCACATTTGGATTCAGGACTGAGGGGATCCACATGGGGATCGGGGACTGAGCGGCTTCACATTGGGATCAGGGATTGAAGGGATTCACAGTGGGATCGGAGACTGAGGAGATTCACAGTGGGTTTGGAAACTGAGGAGTGTCACATGGTGATCGGGGACTGAGGGGATTCACATTGAGATTGGGGACTGAGGAGATTCACATTGTGATTGAGGACTGAGGGGATTCACCTTGGGATTGAGAATTGTGGGGATTCACATTGAGATTGGGGACTGAGGGGATTCACATTCGGATTGGGGACTAAGGGGATTCACATTGGACTTGGGGATTAAGGAGTTTCACATTGGCATTGGGGAAGGAGGGAAATCACATTGGTATTAGGGATGTGGAGATTCACATTGGAATTAGCGATTGAGGGGATTCACATTGGGATTTGGGACTAAGGGGATTCACATTCGGATTGGGGATTCAGGGTATTCACATTGGGATTGGGGACTAAGGGGATTCACATTGGACTTGGGGATTAAGGGGTTTCACATGAGCACTGGGGACTGAGGAGATTCACATTGGGATTGGGGACTGAGTGGATTCACATTGTGATTGGGGACTGCAGGGATTCACATTGAGATTGGGGATTGAGGGGTTTCACTTCGGGATTGAGGACTGAGGGGATTCACATTGGGATTGGGACTGAGTGGATTTACATTGTGATGGGGAGTACGGTGATTCACATTGAGATTTTGGATTTAGGAGATTAACTTTGGGATTGGGGACTGACGGCATTCGCATTGTGATAGGGACTGAGTAGATTCACATTGTGATGGGGACTGCGGGGATTCAATTGAGATTTGGGATTGAGGGGATTCACATTGGGATTGTGGACTGAGGAGATACACATTGTGATTGAGGATTGAGGGGATTCACCTTGGGATTTGAGGATTGCGAGGATTCACATTTGGATTCAGGACTGAAGCGATTCAAATTCTGATCGGGCACTGAGGTGATTCACATTGAGATTGGGAATTGAGGGAATTCACATTGGGATTTGGGACTGACGGGATTCACATTGGGATTTGGTATTGAGGAGATTCACATTGCGATTGGGGACTGAAGGCATTCGCATTGGGATTGGGGATGAGAAGATACACATTGTGATTGGGGAATGAGGGGATTCACATTGGGATTGGGGACTGAAGGCATTCGCATTGGGATAGGGACTGAGTAGATTCACATTGTGATAGGGACTGCGGGGACTCACATTGAGATTTGGGATTGAAGGGCTTCACATTGGGATTGGGGACTGAGGGGATTCACATTGAGATTGGGAATTGAGGGAATTCACATTGGGATTGGGGACTGAGGGGATTCACATTGGGATTGGGGACTGAGGGGATTCACATTGGGATTGGGACTGAGTGGATTCACATTGAGATTTGGGATTGAGGGGATTCACATTGGTATTGGGGACTGAAGGCCTATGCATTGGGATTGGGGATGAGCAGATTCACATTGAGATTGGGGACTGAGGAGATTCACACTGGTATTGGGGACTGAGGGGACTCACATTGGGATTGGGGACTGAAGGTATTGGCATTGGGATTGGGGATGAGCAGATTCACACTGAGATTGGGGACTGAAGGGATTCACCTTGGGATTGAGGATTGTCAGGATTCACATTGACATTGGAGACTGAGGGGATTCACATTGGGATGAGGGATGAGGAGATTCACATTGGGATTGTAGATGTGGAGATTCACATTGGGATTGGGGACTGAGGTGATTTACATTGGGATTGGAGATGTGGTGATTCACATTGGGATTGGGGATTGAGGGGTTTCACTTCAGGATTGAGGACTGAGGGGATTCACATTGGGATTGGGATTGAGGGGATTCACATTGAGATTGTGGATTGAGAGGATTCACATTGGGATCGGGGACTGAAGGCATTCACATTGGGATAGGGACTGAGTAGATTCACATTGGGATGGGGACTGCGGGGATTCACATTGAGATTTGATATTGAGGGGATTCACATTGGGATTGGGGACTGAGGAGATTCACAGTGTGATTGAGGACTGAGGGGATTCACCTTGGGATTGAGGATTGCGGGCATTCACATTTGGATTCAGGACTGAGGGGCTTCACATTGGGATCAGGGATTGAAGGGATTCACATTGGGATCGGGGACTGAGGAGATTCATATTCGGTTTGGAAACTGAGGAGAGTCACAATGTGATCGGGGACTGTGTGGATTAACATTGAGATTGGGGACTGAGGAGATTCACATTGTGATTGAGGACTGAAGGGATTCACATTGGCATTGAGGACTGAGGGGATTCAAATTGTGATTGGGGACTAAGGGGATTCACATTGGACTTGGGGATTCAGGGGTTTCACATGATCACTGGGGACTGAGAGGTTTCACATTGGCATTGGGGACTGAGGGGAATCACATTGGGATTAGGGATGAGGAGATTCACATTGGAATTAGCGATTGAGGGGATTCACATTGGGATTGGGGACTAAGGGGATTCACATTCGGATTGGGGATTCAGGGGATTCACATTGGGATTAGGGACTAAGGCGATTCACTTTGGACTTGAGGATTAAGGGGTTTCACATGAGCACTGGGGACTGAGGGGATTCACATTGGGATTGGGGATGTGGAGATTCACATTGGGATTGGGGTCTGATTGGATTCACATTGTGATTGGGGACTGAAGGGATTCACATTGAGATTGGGGATTGAGGGGTTTCACTTCGGGATTGAGGACTGAGGGGATTCACATTGGGATTGGGACTGAGTGGATTCACATTGTGATGCGGACTGCGGGGATTCACATTGAGATTTGGGATTGAGGAGATTCACATTGGGATTAGGGACTGAAGGCATTTTCATTGGGATTGGGGATGAGAAGATTCACATTGTGATTGGGGACTGAGGGGATTCGCATTGGGATAGGGACTGAGTAGATTCACATTGTGATGGGGACTGCGGGTATTCACATTGAGATTTGGGATTGAGGGGATTCACATTGGGATTGTGTACTGAGGAGATTCACATTGTGATTGAGGACTGAGGGGATTCACCTTGGGATTGAGGATTGCGAGGATTCGCATATGGATTCAGGACTGAGGCGATTCAAATTGTGATCGGGTACTGAGGGGATTCACATTGAGATTGGGAATTGAGGGAATTCACATTGGGATTGGGGACTGAGGGGATTCACATTGGGATTTGGTATTGAGGAGATTCACATTGCGATTGGGGACTGAAGGCATTCGCATTGGGATTGGGGATGAGAAGATTCACATTGTGATTGGGGACTGAGGGGATTCACATTGGGATTGGGGACTGAAGGCATTCGCATTGGGATAGGGACTGAGTAGATTCACATTGTGATGGGGACTGCGGGGATTCACATTGAGATTTGGGATTGAGGGACTTCACATTGGGATTGGGGATTGAGGAGGTTCACATTGGGATTGGGGATTGAGGGGATTCACATTGGGATTGGGAACTGAGGAGATTCACATTGGAATTAGGAATTGAGGGGATTCACATTGGGATTGGGGATTGAGGGATTCACATTGGGATTGGGGACTGAGGAGATTCACATTGGGATTAGGGATTGAGGGGATTCACATTCGGATTGGTTACTGAGGAGATTCACATTGGGATTGGGGACTGAGGGGATTCACATTGGGATCGGGGGCTGAGGGGATTCACATTGGCATTAGGGATTGAGGAGTTTCACATTGGCATTGGGGACTGAGGGGAATCACATTGGGATTAGGGATGTGGAGATTCACATTGGAATTAGCGATTGAGGGGATTCACATTGGGATTTGGGACTAAGGGGATTCACATTCGGATTGGGGATTCAGGGTATTCACATTGGGATTGGGGACTAAGGGGATTCACATTGGACTTGGGGATTAAGGGGTTTCACATGAGCACTGGGGACTGAGGGGATTCACATTGGGATTGGGGATGTGGAGATTCACATTGGGATTGGGGACTGAGTGGATTCACATTGTGTTTGGGGACTGCAGTGATTCACATTGAGATTGGGGATTGAGGGGTTTCACTTCGGGATTGAGGACTGAGGGGATTCACATTGGGATTGGGACTGAGTGGATTTACATTGTGATGGGGACTACGGTGATTCACATTGAGATTTTGGATTGAGGAGATTCACTTTGGGATTGGGGACTGAAGGCATTCGCATTGTGATAGGGACTGAGTAGATTCACATTGTGATGGGGACTGCGGGGATTCAATTGAGATTTGGGATTGAGGGGATTCACATTGGGATTGTGGACTGAGGAGATACACATTGTGATTGAGGATTGAGGGGATTCACCTTGGGATTGAGGATTGCGAGGATTCACATTTGGTTTCAGGACTGAGGCGATTCAAATTGTGATCGGGGACTGAGGGGATTCACCTTGGGATTGAGGATTGCGGGGATTCACATTGGCATTGAGGACTGAGGGGATTCACCTTGGGATTGAGGGTTGCCGGGATTCACATTTGGATTCAGGACTCAGGCGATTCAAATTGTGATCGGGGAATGAGGGGATTCACATTAAGATTGGGAATTGAGGGAATTCACGTTGGGATTGGGGACTGAGGGGATACTCATTGGGATTGGGGACTGAGGGGATTCACATTGGGATTGGGACTGAGTGGATTCACATTTTGATGGGGACTGCGGGGATTCACATTGAGATTTGGGATTGAGGGGATTCACATTGGGATTGGGAACTGAAGGCATTTGCATTGGGATTGGGGTGAGGAGATTCACTTTGGTATTGAGGACTGAGGGGACTCGCATTGGGATTGGTGACTGAAGGCATTGGCATTGGGATTGGGGATGAGCAGATTCACATTGAGATTGCGGATTGAGGAGATTCACATTGTGATTGAGGACTGAGGGGATTCACATTGGGATTGAGGATTGTCGGGATTCACATTGGGATTGGGGACTGAGGGGATTCACATTGGGATTGGGGACTAAGGGGATTCACATTGGTCTTGGGGATTAATGGGTGTCACATTGACATTGTGGACTGAGGAGATTCACATTGGGATTGGGGACTGCGGGAATTCACATTGGGATTGGGTCTGAGTGGATTCACATTGTAATTGGGGACTGCAGGGATTCACACTGAGATTGGGGATTGAGGGGTTTCACTTCAGGATTGAGGACTGAGGGGATTCACATTGGGATTGGGATTGAGGGGATTCACATTGAGATTGTGGATTGAGAGGGTTCACATTGGGATCGGGGACTGAGGGGATTCACATTGGGATTGGGGATTGAGAGGATTCGCATTGGGATTGAGGACTGAGGAGATTCACATTGTGTTTGAGGACTGAGGAGATTCACATTTGGATTCAGGACTGAGGGAATTCACATGGGGATCGGGGACTGAGGGGCTTCACATTGGGATCAGGGATTGAAGGGATTCACATTGGGATCGGGGACTGAGGATATTCACATTGGGTTTGGAAACTGAGGAGAGTCACATTGTGATCGGGGACTGAGGGGATTCACATTGAGATTGGGGACTGAGGAGATTCACATTGTGATTGAGGACTGAGGGGATTCACCTTGGGATTGAGGATTGTGGGGATTCACATTGGGATTCAGGATTGTGGGCATTCACATTGGCATTGAGGACTGAGGGGATTCACATTGGGATTGGGGATGTGGAGATTCACATTGATATTGGGGACTGAGTGGATTCACATTGTGATTGGGGACTGCAGGGCTTCACATTGAGATTGGGGATTGAGGGGTTTCACTTCGGGATTGAGGACTGAGGGGATTCACATTGGGATTGGGACTGAGTGGATTTACATTGTGATGGGGACTACGGTGATTCACATTGAGATTTTGGATTGAGGAGATTCACATTGGGTTGGGGACTGAAGGCATTCGCATTGTGATTGGGGATGAGAAGATTCACATTGTGATTGGGGACTGAGGGGATTCACATTGGGATTGGGGACTGAAGGCATTCGCATTGGGATAGGGACTGAGTAGATTCACATTGTGATGGAGACTGCCGGGATTCACATTGAGATTTGGGATTGAGGGGATTCACATTCGGATTGGGGACTGAGGAGATTCACATTGTGATTGAGGACTGAGGGGATTCACCTTGGGATTGAGGATTGCGGGCATTCACATTTGGATTCAGGACTGAGGGGATTCACATGGGGATCGGGGACTGAGGCGCTTCACATTGGGAACAGGGATTGAAGGGTTTCACATGGGGATCGGGGACTGAGGAGATTCACATTGTGATTGGGGACTGAGGGGATTCACCTTGGGATTGAGGATTGTGGGGATTCACATTGGCATTGAGGACTGAGGGGATTCACATTGTGATTGGGGACTAAGGGGATTCACATTGGACTTGGGGAGTAAGGGGTTTCACATGAGCACTGGGGACTGAGGGGTTTCACATTGGCATTGGGGACTGAGGGGAATCACATTGGGATTAGGGATGAGGAGATTCACATTGGAATTAGCGATTGAGGGGATTCACATTGGGATTGGGGACTAAGGGGATTCACATTCGGATTGGGGATTCAGGGGATTCACATTGGGATTGGGGACTAAGGGGATTCACTTTGGATTTGGGGATTAAGGCGTTTCACATGAGCACTGGGGACTGAGGGGATTCACATTGGGATTGGGGATGTGGAGATTCACATTGGGATTGGGGACTGATTGGATTCACATTGTGATTGGGGACTGAAGGGATTCACATTGAGATTGGGGATTGAGGGGTTTCACTTCGGGATTGAGAACTGAGGGGATTCACATTGAGATTGGGACTGAGTGGATTCACATTGTGATGGGGACTGCGGGGATTCACATTGAGATTTGGGATTGAGGAGATTCACATTGTGATGGGGACTGCGGGGATTCACATTGAGATTTGGGATTGAGGAGATTCACATTGGGATTAGGGTCTGAAGGCATTTGCAGTGGGATTGGGGATGAGAAGATACACATTGTGATTGGGGAATGAGGGGATTCACATTGGGATTGGGGACTGAAGGCATTCGCATTGGGATAGGGACTGAGTAGATTCACATTGTGATAGGGTCTGCGGGGATTCACATTGAGATTTGGGATTGAAGGGCTTCACATTGGGATTGGGGACTGAGTGGATTCACATTGAGATTGGGAATTGAGGGAATTCACATTGGGATTGGGGACTGAGGGGATTCACATTGGGATTGGGGACTGAGGGGATTCACATTGGGATTGGGACTGAGTGGATTCACATTTTGATGGGGACTGCGGGGATTCACATTGAGATTTGGGATTGAGGGGGTTCACATTGGGATTGGGGACTGAAGCCTTTGCATTGGGATTTGGGATGAGAAGATTCACATTGGTATTGGGGACTGAGGGCACTCACATTGGGATTGGTGACTGAAGGCATTGGCATTGGGATTGGGTATGAGCAAATTGACATTGAGATTGGGGACTGAGGGGATTCACATTGGGATGAGGGATGAGGAGATTCACATTGGGATTTTAGATGTGGAGATTCACATTGGGATTGGGGACTGAGGGGATTTACATTGGGATTGGGGATGTTGTGATTCACATTGGGATTGGGGATTGAGGGGTTTCACTTCAGGATTGAGGACTGAGGGGATTCACATTGGGATTGGGATTGAGGGGATTCACATTGAGATTGTGGATTGAGAGGATTCACATTGGGATCGGGGACTGAGGGGATTCACATTGGGATTGGGGATTGAGAGGATTCACATTGGGATGGGGACTGCGGGGATCCACATTGAGATTTTGTATTGAGGGGATTCGCATTGGGATTGAGGACTGAGGAGATTCACATTGTGTTTGAGGACTGAGGAGATTCACATTTGGATTCAGGACTGAGGGGATTCACATGGGGATCGGGGACTGAGGGGCTTCACATTGGGATCAGGGATTGAAGGGATTCACATTGGGATCGGGGACTGAGGATATTCACATTGGGTTTGGAAACTGAGGAGAGTCACATTGTGATCGGGGACTGAGGGTATTCACATTGAGATTGGGGACTGAGGAGATTCACATTGTGATTGAGGACTGAGGGGGTTCACCTTGGGATTGAGGATTGTGGGCATTCACATTGAGATTGGGGATTCAGGGTATTCACATTGGGATTGGGGACGAAGGGGATTCACATTGGACTTGGGGATTAAGGGGTTTCACATGAGCACTGGGGACTGAGGGGATTCACATTGGGATTGGGGATGTGGAGATTCACATTGATATTGGGAACTGAGTGGATTCACATTGTGATTGGGGACTGCAGGGATTCACATTGAGATTGGGGATTGAGGGGTTTCACTTCGGGATTGAGGACTGAGGGGATTCACATTGGGATTGGGACTGAGTGGATTTACATTGTGATGGGGACTACGGTGATTCACATTGAGATTTTGGATTGAGGAGATTCACATTGGGATTGGGGACTGAAGGCATTCGCATTGGGATAGGGACTGAGTAGATTCACATTGTGATGGAGACTGCCGGGATTCACATGGAGATTTTGGATTGAGGGGATTCACATTGGGATTGGGGACTGAGGAGATTCACATTGTGATTGAGGACTGAGGGGATTCACCTTGGGATTGAGGATTGCGGTCATTCACATTTGGATTCAGGACTGAGGGGCTTCTAATTGGGATCAGGGATTGAAGGGATTCACATTGGGATCGGGGACTGAGGAGATTCATATTGGGTTTGGAAACTGAGGAGAGTCACATTGTGATCGGGGACTGAGTGGATTCACATTGAGATTGAGGATTGTGGGGATTCACATTGGCATTGAGGACTGAGGGGATTCACATTGTGATTGGGGACTAAGGGGATTCACATTGGACTTGGGGATTAAGGGGTTTCACATGAGCACTGGGGACTGAGGGGTTTCACATTGGCATTGGGGACTGAGGGGAATCACATTGGGATTAGGGATGAGGAGATTCACATTGGAATTAGCGATTGAGGGGATTCACATTGGGATTGGGGCCTAAGGGGATTCACATTCGGATTGGGGATTCAGGGGATTGCCATTGGTATTGGGGACTAAGGGGATTCACTTTGGATTTGGGGATTAAGGGGTTTCACATGAGCACTGGGGACTGAGGGGATTCACATTGGGATTGGGGATGTGGAGATTCACATTGGGATTGGGGACTGATTGGATTCACATTGTGATTGGGGACTGAAGGGATTCACATTGAGATTGGGGATTGAGGGGTTTCACTTCGGGATTGAGAACTGAGGGGATTCACATTGGGATTGGGACTGAGTGGATTCACATTGTGATGGGGACAACGGGGATTCACATTGAGATTTGGGATTGAGGAGATTCACATTGGGATTAGGGACTGAAGGCATTTGCAGTGGGATTGGGGATGAGAAGATTCACATTGCGATTGGGGACTGAGGAGATTCACATTGGGATTGGGGACTGAAGGCATTCGCATTGGGATAGGGACTGAGTAGATTCACATTGTGATGGGGACTGCAGGGATTCACATTGAGATTTGGGATTGAGGGGCTTCACATTGGGATTGGGGATTGAGGAGGTTCACATTGGGATTGGGGTTTGAGGGGATTCACATTGGGATTGGGAACTGAGGAGATTCACATTGGAATTAGGAATTGAGGGGATTCACATTGGGATTGGGGATTGAGGGGATTCACATTGGGATTGGGGACTGAGGAGATTCACATTGGGATTAGGGATTGAGGGGATTCACATTGGGATTGGTTACTGAGGAGATTCACATTGGGATTGGGGACTGAGGGGATTCACATTGAGATTGGGGATTGAGGGGTATCACTTCGGGATTGAGGACTGAGGGGATTCACATTGTGATTGGGACTGAGTGGATTCACATTGTGATGGGGACTGCGGGGATTCACATTGAGATTTGGGATTGAGAAGATTCACATTGGGATTAGGGACTGAAGGCATTTGCATTGGGGATGAGAAGATTCACATTGTGATTGGGGACTGAGGGGAGTCACATTGGCATTGGGGACTGAGGGGATTCACATTGGGATTGGGGACTAAGGGGATTCACATTGGGATTGGGGACTAAGGGGATTCACATTGGACTTGGGGATTAAGGGGTGTCACATTGGCATTGGGGACTGAGGGGATTCACATTGGGATTGGGGACTAAGGGGATTCACATTGGACTTGGGGATTAGGGGGTGTCACATTGGCATTGGGGACTGAGGGGATTCACATTGGGATTGGGGACTAAGGGGATTCACATTGGACTTGGGGATTAAGGGGTTTCACATTGACATTGGGCACAGGGGATTCACACTGGGATGAGGGATGAGTAAATTCACATTGGGAATGTGGATGTGGAGATTCCCATTGGGATTGGGGACTGAGGGGATTTAATTTGGGATTGGGGACTGCGGGAATTCACATTGGGATTGGGGACTGAGTGGATTCACATTGTAATTGGTGACTGCAGGGATTCACACTGAGATTCGGGATTGAGGGGTGTCACTTCGGGATTGAGGACTGAGGGGATTCACATTGGGATTGGGACTGAGTGGATTCACATTGTAATGGGGACTGCGGGGACTGACAGTGGGATTGAGGAATGAGGGGATTCACATTGAGATTGGGCATTGAGAGGATTCACATTGGGATGGGGACTGAGGGGATTCACATAGAGATTTGGTATTGAGGGGATTCGCATTGGGATTGAGGACTGCGGAGATTCACATTGTGTTTTAAGGACTGAGGGGATTTACCTTGGGATTGAGGATTGCGGGGATTCACATTTGGATTCAGGACTGAGGGGATCCACATGGGGATCGGGGACTGAGGGGCTTCACATTGGGATCAGGGATTGAAGGGATTCACATTGGGATCGGGGACTGAGGAGACTCACAGTGGGTTTGGAAACTGAGGAGTGTCACATGGTGATCCGGGACTGAGGGGATTCACATTGAGATTGGGGATTGAGGAGATTCACACTGTGATTGAGGACTGAGGGGATTCACCTTGGGATTGAGGATTGTGAGGATTCACATTGAGATTGGGGACTGAGGGGATTCACATTCGTATTGGGGACTAAGGGGATTCACATTGGACTTGGGGATTAAGGAGTTTCACATAGGCATTGGGGACTGAGGGGAATCACATTGGGATTAGGGATGTGGAGATTCACATTGGAATTAGCGATTGAGGGGATTCACATTGGGATTTGGGACGAAGGGGATTCACATTCGGATTGGGGATTCATTGTATTCACATTGGGATTGGGGACTAAGGGGAGTCACATTGGACTTGGGATTAAGGGGTTTCACCTGAGCACTGGGGACGGAGGGGATTCACATTGGGATTGGGGATGTGGAGATTCACATTGGGATTGGGGACTGAGTGGATTCACATTGTGATTGGGGACTGCAGGGATTCACATTGAGATTGGGGATTGAGTGGTTTCACTTCGGGATTGAGGACTGAGGGGATTCACATTGTGATTGTGACTGAGTGGATTTACATTGTGATAGTGACTACGGTGATTCACATTGAGATTTTGGATTGAGGAGATTCACTTTGGGATTGGGGACTGAAGGCATTCGCATTGTGATAGGGACTGAGTAGATTCACATTGTTATGGGGACTGCGGGGATTCAATTGAGATTTGGGATTGAGGGGATTCACATTGGGATTGTGGACTGAGGAGATACACATTGTGATTGAGGATTCAGTGGATTCACCTTTGGATTGAGGATTGCGAGGATTCACATTTGGATTCAGGACTGAAGTGATTCAAATTGTGATCGGGGACTGAGGGGATTCACATTGAGATTGGGAAGTGAGGGAATTCACACTGGGATTGGGGACTGAGGGGATTCACATTGGGATATGGTATTGAGGAGATTCACATTGCGATTGGGGACTGAAGGCATTCGCATTGGGATTGGGGATGTGAAGATACACATTGTGATTGGGGAATGAGGGGATTCACATTGGGATTGGGGACTGAAGGCATTCGCATTGGGATAGGGACTGAGTAGATTCACATTGTGATGGGGTCTGCGTGGATTCACATTGAGATTTGGGATTGAAGGGCTTCACATTGGGATTGGGGACTGAGGGGATTCACATTGAGATTGGGAATTGAGGGAATTCACATTGGGATTGGGGACTGAGGGGATTCACATTGGGATTGGGGACTGAGGGGATTCACATTGGGATTGGGACTGAGTGGATTCACATTTTGATGGGGACTGCGGGGATTCACATTGAGATTTGGGATTGAGGGGGTTCACATTGGGATTGGGGACTGAAGCCTTTGCATTGGGATTTGGGATGAGGAGATTCACATTGGTATTGGGGACTGAGGGGACTCACATTGGGATTGGTGACTGAAGGCATTGGCATTGGGATTGGGGATGAGCAGATTGACATTGAGATTGGGGACTGAGGGGATTCACATTGGGATGAGGGATGAGGAGATTCACATTGGGATTGTGGATGTGGAGATTCACTTTGGGATTGGGGACTGAGGGGATTTACATTGGGATTGGGGATGTGGTGATTCACATTGGGATTGGGGATTGAGGGGTTTCACTTCAGGATTGAGGACTGAGGGGATTCACATTGGGATTGGGATTGAGGGGATTCACATTGAGATTGTGGATTGAGAGGATTCACATTGGGATCGGGGACTGATGGGATTCACATTGGGATTGGGGATTGAGAGGATTCACATTGGGATGGGGACTGAGGGGATTCACATTCGTATTGCGGACTAAGGGGATTCACATTGGACTTGGGGATTCAGGAGTTTCACATTGGCATTGGGGACTGAGGGGAATCACATTGGGATTAGGGATGTGGAGATTCACATTGGAATTAGCGATTGAGGGGATTCACATTGGGATTTGGGACTAAGGGGATTCACATTCGGATTGGGGATTCAGGGTATTCACATTGGGATTGGGGATTAAGGGTATTCACATTGGACTTGGTGATTAAGGGGTTTCACCTGAGCACTGGGGACTGAGGGGATTCACATTGGGATTGGGGATGTGGAGATTCACATTGGGATTGGGGACTGAGTGGATTCACATTGTGATTGGGGACTGCAGGGATTCACATTGAGATTGGGGATTGAGGGGTTTCACTTCGGGATTGAGGATTGAGGGGATTCACATTGGGATTGTGACTGAGTGGATTTACATTGTGATAGGGACTGCGGTGATTCACATTGAGATTTTGGATTGAGGAGATTCACTTTGGGATTGGGGACTGAAGGCATTCGCATTGTGATCGGGACTGAGTAGATTCACATTGTGATTGGGGAATGACGGGATTCACTTTGGGATTGGGGACTGAAGGCATTCGCATTGGGATTGGGGATGAGAAGATACACATTGTGATTGGGGAATGAGGGGATTCACTTTGGGATTGGGGACTGAAGGCATTCGCATTGTGACAGGAACTGAGTAGATTCACATTGTGATGGGGTCTGCGGGGATTCAATTGAGATTTGGGATTGAGGGGATTCACATTGGTATTGTGGACTGAGGAGATACACATTGTGATTGAGGATTCAGGGGATTCACCTTTGGATTGAGGATTGCGAGGATTCACATTTGGATTCAGGACTGAAGCTATTCAAATTGTGATCGGGGACTGAGGGGATTCACATTGATATTGGGAAGTGAGGGAATTCACATTGGGATTGGGGACTGAGGGGATTCACATTGGGATATGGTATTGAGGAGATTCACATTGCGATTCGGGACTGAAGGCATTCGCATTGGGATTGGGGATGAGAAGATACACATTGTGATTGGGGAATGAGGGGATTCACATTGGGATTGGGGACTGAAGGCATTCGCATTGGGATAGGGACAGTAGATTCACATTGTGATAGGGTCTGCGGGGATTCACATTGAGATTTGGGATTGAAGGGCTTCACATTGGGATTGGGGACTGAGGGGATTCACATTGAGATTGGGAATTGAGGGAATTCACATTGGGATTGGGGACTGAGGGGATTCACATTGGGATTGGGGACTGAGGGGATTCACATTGGGATTGGGACTGAGTGGATTCACATTTTGATGGGGACTGCGGGGATTCACATTGAGATTTGGGATTGAGGGGGTTCACATTGGGATTGGGGACTGAAGCCTTTGCATTGGGATTTGGGATGAGGAGATTCACATTGGTATTGGGGACTGAGGGTACTCACATTGGGATTGGTGACTGAAGGCATTGGCATTGGGATTGGGGATGAGCAGATTGACATTGAGATTGGGGACTGATGGGATTCACATTGGGATGAGGGATGAGGAGATTCACATTGGGATTTTAGATGTGGAGATTCACATTGGGATTGGGGACTGAGGGGATTTACATTGGGATTGGGGATGTGGTGATTCACATTGGGATTGGGGATTGAGGGGTTTCACTTCAGGATTGAGGACTGAGGGGATTCACATTGGGATTGGGATTGAGGGGATTCACATTGAGATTGTGGATTGAGAGGATTCACATTGGGATCGGGGACTGAGGGGATTCACATTGGGATTGGGGATTGAGAGGATTCACATTGGGATGGGGACTGCGGGGATCCACATTGAGATTTTGTATTGAGGGGATTCGCATTGGGATTGAGGACTGAGGAGATTCACATTGTGTTTGAGGACTGAGGAGATTCACATTTGGATTCAGGACTGAGGGGATTCACATGGGGATCGGGGACTGAGGGGCTTCACATTGGGATCAGGGATTGAAGGGATTCACATTGGGATCGGGGACTGAGGATATTCACATTGGGTTTGGAAACTGAGGAGAGTCACATTGTGATCGGGGACTGAGGGGATTCACATTGAGATTGGGGACTGAGGAGATTCACATTGTGATTGGGGACTGAGGAGATTCACATTGTGATTGAGGACTGAGGGGGTTCACCTTGGGATTGAGGATTGTGGGGATTCACATTGAGATTGGGGATTCAAGGTATTCACATTGGGATTGGGGACTAAGGGGATTCACATTGGACTTGGGGATTAAGGGGTTTCACATAAGCACTGGGGGCTGAGCGGATTCACATTGGGATTGGGGATGTGGAGATTCACATTGATATTGGGGACTGAGTGGATTCACATTGTGATTGGGGACTGCAGGGATTCACATTGAGATTGGGGATTGAGGGCTTTCACTTCGGGATTGAGGACTGAGGGGATTCACATTGGGATTGGGACTGAGTGGATTTACATTGTGATGGGGACTACGGTGATTCACATTGAGATTTTGGATTGAGGAGATTCACATTGGGATTGGGGACTGAAGGCATTCGCATTGGGATAGGGACTGAGTAGATTCACATTGTGATGGAGACTGCCGGGATTCACATGGAGATTTTAGATTGAGGGGATTCACATTGGGATTGGGGACTGAGGAGATTCACATTGTGATTGAGGACTGAGGGGATTCACCTTGGGATTGAGGATTGCGGGCATTCACATTTGGATTCAGGACTGAGGGGCTTCACATTGGGATCAGGGATTGAAGGGATTCACATTGGGATCGGGGACTGAGGAGATTCATATTGGGTTTGGAAACTGAGGAGAGTCACATTGTGATCGGGGACTGAGTGGATTCACATTGAGATTGAGGATTGTGGGGATTCACATTGGCATTGAGGACTGAGGGGATTCACATTGTGATTGGGGACTAAGGGGATTCACATTGGACTTGGGGATTAAGGGGTTTCACATGAGCACTGGGGACTGAGGGGTTTCACATTGGCATTGGGGACTGAGGGGAATCACATTGGGATTAGGGATGAGGAGATTCACATTGGAATTTGCGATTGAGGGGATTCACATTGGGATTGGGGACTAAGGGGATTCACATTCGGATTGGGGATTCAGGGGATTCACATTGGGATTGGGGACTAAGGGGATTCACTTTGGATTTGGGGATTAAGGGGTTTCACATGAGCACTGGGGACTGAGGGGATTCACATTGGGATTGGGGATGTGGAGATTCACATTGGGATTGGGGACTGATTGGATTCACATTGTGATTGGAGACTGAAGGGATTCACATTGAGATTGGGGATTGAGGGGTTTCACTTCGGGATTGAGAACTGAGGGGATTCACATTGGGATTGGGACAAAGTGGATTCACATTGTGATGGGGACTGCGGGGATTCACATTGAGATTTGGGATTGAGGAGATTCACATTGGGATTAGGGACTGAAGGCATTTGCAGTGGGATTGGGGATGAGAAGATTCACATTGCGATTGGGGACTGAGGGGATTCACATTGGGATTGGGGACTGAAGGCATTCGCATTGGGATAGGGACTGAGTAGATTCACATTGTGATGGGGACTGCGGGGTTTCACATTGAGATTTGCGATTGAGGGGATTCACATTGGGATTGTGGACTGAGGAGATTCACATTGATTGAGGACTGAGGGGATTCACCTTGGGATTGAGGATTGCGAGGATTCGCATTTGGATTCAGGACTGAGGCGATTCAAATTGTGATCGGGGACTGAGGGGATTCACATTGAGATTGGGAATTGAGGGAATTCACATTGGGATTGGGGACTGAGGGGATTCACATTGGGATTTGGTATTGAGGAGATTCACATTGCGATTGGGAACTGAAGGAATTCGCATTGGGATTGGGGATGAGAAGATTCACATTGTGATTGGGGAATGAGGGGATTCACATTGGGATTGGGGACTGAAGGCATTCGCATTGGGATAGGGACTGAGTAGATTCACATTGTGATGGGGACTGCAGGGATTCACATTGAGATTTGGGATTGAGGGGCTTCACTTTGGGATTGGGGATTGAGGAGGTTCACATTGGGATTGGGGATTGAGGGGATTCACATTGGGATTGGGAACTGAGGAGATTTACATTGGAATTAGGAATTGAGGGGATTCACATTGGGATTGGGGACTGAGGAGATTCACATTGGGATTAGGGATTGAGGGGATTCACATTGGGATTGGTTACTGAGGAAATTCACATTGGGATTGGGGACTGAGGGGATTAACATTGGGATCGGGGACTGAGTGGATTCACATTGGCATTAGGGATTGAGGGGATTCACATTGGGATTGGGGACTGAGGAGATTCACATTGGGATTAGGGATTGAGGAGATTCACATTGGGATTGGGGATTGAGGAGATTCACATTGGGATTGGGGACATAAGAACATAAGAACTAGGAGCAGGAGTAAGTCATCTGACTCCTCGAGCCTGCTCCACCATTCAATGAGATCATGGCTGATCTTTTGTGGACTCAGCTCCACTTTCCGGCCCGAACACCATAACCCTTAATCCATTTCTTCTTCAAAAAACCATCTATCTTTATCTTAAAAACATTCAATGAAGGAGCCTCTACTGCTTCACTGGGCAAGGAATTCCATAGATTCACAACCCTTTGGGTGAAGAGGTTCCTCCTAAACTCAGTCCTAAATCTACTTCCCCTTATTTTGAGACTATGCCCCCTAGTTCTGCTTTCACCCGCCAGTGGAAACAACAGTGGGCATGAGAGGATTCCCATTGGGATTGGGGACTGAGGGGTTTCACATTGGCATTGGGGACTGAGGGGAATCACATTGGGATTAGGGATGAGGAGATTCACATTGGAATTAGCGATTGAGGGGATTCACATTGGGATTGGGGACTAAGGGGATTCACATTCGGATTGGGGATTCAGGGGATTCACATTGGGATTGGGGACTAAGGGGATTCACTTTGGATTTGGGGATTAAGGGGTTTCACATGAGCACTGGGGACTGAGGGGATTCACATTGGGATTGGGGATGTGGAGATTCACATTGGGATTGGGGACTGATTGGATTCACATTGTGATTGGAGACTGAAGGGATTCACATTGAGATTGGGGATTGAGGGGTTTCACTTCGGGATTGAGAACTGAGGGGATTCACATTGGGATTGGGACAAAGTGGATTCACATTGTGATGGGGACTGCGGGGATTCACATTGAGATTTGGGATTGAGGAGATTCACATTGGGATTAGGGACTGAAGGCATTTGCAGTGGGATTGGGGATGAGAAGATTCACATTGCGATTGGGGACTGAGGGGATTCACATTGGGATTGGGGACTGAAGGCATTCGCATTGGGATAGGGACTGAGTAGATTCACATTGTGATGGGGACTGCGGGGTTTCACATTGAGATTTGCGATTGCGGGGATTCACATTGGGATTGTGGACTGAGGAGATTCACATTGATTGAGGACTGAGGGGATTCACCTTGGGATTGAGGATTGCGAGGATTCGCATTTGGATTCAGGACTGAGGCGATTCAAATTGTGATCGGGGACTGAGGGGATTCACATTGAGATTGGGAATTGAGGGAATTCACATTGGGATTGGGGACTGAGGGGATTCACATTGGGATTTGGTATTGAGGAGATTCACATTGCGATTGGGAACTGAAGGAATTCGCATTGGGATTGGGGATGAGAAGATTCACATTGTGATTGGGGAATGAGGGGATTCACATTGGGATTGGGGACTGAAGGCA
The DNA here is from genome assembly GCF_047496885.1 of Scyliorhinus torazame. Lineage (NCBI taxonomy): Eukaryota > Metazoa > Chordata > Chondrichthyes > Carcharhiniformes > Scyliorhinidae > Scyliorhinus > Scyliorhinus torazame. The sequence continues at coordinate 154,989,515 of NC_092720.1, forward strand.
TTCGCATTGGGATAGGGACTGAGTAGATTCACATTGTGATGGGGACTGCAGGGATTCACATTGAGATTTGGGATTGAGGGGCTTCACATTGGGATTGGGGATTGAGGAGGTTCACATTGGGATTGGGGATTGAGGGGATTCACATTGGGATTGGGAACTGAGGAGATTTACATTGGAATTAGGAATTGAGGGGATTCACATTGGGATTGGGGATTGAGGGGATTCAAATTGGGATTGGGGACTGAGGAGATTCACATTGGGATTAGGGATTGAGGGGATTCACATTGGGATTGGTTACTGAGAAGATTCACATTGGGATTGGGGACTGAGGGGATTAACATTGGGATCGGGGACTGAGGGGATTCACATTGGCATTAGGGATTGAGGGGATTCACATTGGGATTGGGGACTGAGGAGATTCACATTGGGATTAGGGATTGAGGAGATTCACATTGGGATTGGGGATTGAGGAGATTCACATTGGGATTGGGGACATAAGAACATAAGAACTAGGAGCAGGAGTAAGTCATCTGACCCCTCGAGCCTGCTCCACCATTCAATGAGATCATGGCTGATCTTTTGTGGACTCAGCTCCACTTTCCGGCCCGAACACCATAACCCTTAATCCATTTCTTCTTCAAAAAACCATCTATCTTTATCTTAAAAACATTTAATGAAGGAGCCTCTACTGCTTCACTGGGCAAGGAATTCCATAGATTCACAACCCTTTGGGTGAAGAGGTTCCTCCTAAACTCAGTCCTAAATCTACTTCCCCTTATTTTGAGACTATGCCCCCTAGTTCTGCTTTCACCCGCCAGTGGAAACAACAGTGGGGACTGAGAGGATTCCCATTGGGATTGGGGACTGAGGGGGGTCACATTGGGATTGGGAATTGATGGGATTCACATTGGGATTGGGGACTAAGGGGATTCACATTGGGATTGGGGATTGAGGGGATTCACATTGGACTTGGGGATTAAGGGGTTTCACATGAGCACTGGGGACTGAGGGGTTTCACATTGGCATTGGGGACTGAGGGGAATCACATTGGGATTAGGGATGAGGAGATTCACATTGGAATTAGCGATTGAGGGGATTCACATTGGGATTGGGGACTAAGGGGATTGACATTCGGATTGGGGATTCAGGGGATTCACATTGGGATTGGGGACTACGGGGATTCACTTTGGACTTGGGGATTAAGGGGTTTCACATGAGCACTGGGGACTGAGGGGATTCACATTGGGATTGGGGATGTGGAGATTCACATTGGGATTGGGGACTGAGTGGATTCACATTGTGATTGGGGATTGAAGAGATTCACATTGAGATTGGGGATTGAGGGGTTTCACTTCGGGATTGAGGACTGAGGGGATTCACATTGGGATTGGGACTGAGTGGATTCACATTGTGATTTGGGATTGAGGAGATTCACATTGGGATTAGGGACTGAAGGCATTTGCATTGGGGATGAGAAGATTCACATTGTGATTGGGGACTGAGGGGATTCACATTGAGATTTGGGATTGAGGAGATTCACATTGGGATTAGGGACTGAAGGCATTTGCATTGGGGATGAGAAGATTCACATTGGGATTGGGGACAAAGGGGATTCACATTGGGATTGGGGACTAAGGGGATTCACATTGGACTTGGGGATTAAGGGGTGTCACATTGGCATTGGGGACTGAGGGGATTCACATTGGAATTGGGGACTGAGGGGATTCACATTGGGATTGGGGACTAAGGGGATTCACATTGGACTTGGGGATTAGGGGTGTCACATTGGCATTGGGGACTGAGGGGATTCACATTGGGATTGGGGACTAAGGGGATTCACATTGGGATGAGGGATGAGGAAATTCACATTGGGAATGTGGATGTGGAGATTCCCATTGGGATTGGGGACTGAGGGGATTTAATTTGGGATTGGGGACTGCGGGAATTCACATTGGGATTGGGGACTGAGTGGATTCACATTGTAATTGGGGACTGCAGGGATTCACACTGAGATTTGGGATTGAGGGGTTTCACTTCGGGATTGAGGACTGAGGGGATTCACATTGGGATTGGGACTGAGTGGATTCACATTGTAATGGGGACTGCGGGGACTGACAGTGGGATTGAGGAATGAGGGGATTCACATTGAGATTGGCAATTGAGAGGATTCACATTGGGATGGGGACTGAGGGGATTCACATTGAGATTTGGTATTGAGGGGATTCGCATTGGGATTGAGGACTGCGGATATTCACATTGTGTTTGAGTACTGAGGGGATTCACCTTGGGATTGAGGATTGCGGGGATTCACATTTGGATTCAGGACTGAGGGGATCCACATGGGGATCGGGGACTGAGGGGCTTCACATTGGGATTGGGGACTGAAGGCATTCGCATTGGGATAGGGACTGAGTAGATTCACATTGTGATGGGGACTGCGGGGTTTCACATTGAGATTTGCGATTGAGGGGATTCACATTGGGATTGTGGACTGAGGAGATTCACATTGATTGAGGACTGAGGGGATTCACCTTGGGATTGAGGATTGCGAGGATTCGCATTTGGATTCAGGACTGAGGCGATTCAAATTGTGATCGGGGACTGAGGGGATTCACATTGAGATTGGGAATAGAGGGAATTAACATTGGGATTGGGGACTGAGGGGATTCACATTGGGATTTGGTATTGAGGAGATTCACATTGCGATTGGGAACTGAAGGAATTCGCATTGGGATTGGGGATGAGAAGATTCACATTGTGATTGGGGAATGAGGGGATTCACATTGGGATTGGGGACTGAAGGCATTCGCACTGGGAAAGGGACTGAGTAGATTCACATTGTGATGGGGACTGCAGGGATTCACATTGAGATTTGGGATTGAGGGGCTTCACATTGGGATTGGGGATTGAGGAGGTTCACATTGGGATTGGGGATTGAGGGGATTCACATTGGGATTGGGAACTGAGGAGATTTACATTGGAATTAGGAATTGAGGGGATTCACATTGGGATTGGGGATTGAGGGGATTCAAATTGGGATTGGGGACTGAGGAGATTCACATTGGGATTAGGGATTGAGGGGATTCACATTGGGATTGGTTACTGAGGAGATTCACATTGGGATTGGGGACTGAGGGGATTCACATTGGGATCGGGGACTGAGGGGATTCACATTGGCATTAGGGATTGAGGGGATTCACATTGGGATTGGGGACTGAGGAGATTCACATTGGGATTAGGGATTGAGGAGATTCACATTGGGATTGGGGATTGAGGAGATTCACATTGGGATTGGGGACATAAGAACATAAGAACTAGGAGCAGGAGTAAGTCATCTGACCCCTCGAGCCTGCTCCACCATTCAATGAGATCATGGCTGATCTTTTGTGGACTCAGCTCCACTTTCCGGCCCGAACACCATAACCCTTAATCCATTTCTTCTTCAAAAAACCATCTATCTTTATCTTAAAAACATTTAATGAAGGAGCCTCTACTGCTTCACTGGGCAAGGAATTCCATAGATTCACAACCCTTTGGGTGAAGAGGTTCCTCCTAAACTCAGTCCTAAATCTACTTCCCCTTATTTTGAGACTATGCCCCCTAGTTCTGCTTTCACCCGCCAGTGGAAACAACAGTGGGGACTGAGGGGATTCCCATTGGGATTGGGGACTGAGGGGGGTCACATTGGGATTGGGAATTGATGGGATTCACATTGGGATTGGGGACTGAGGGGATTCACATTGGGATTGGGGATTGAGGGGATTCACATTGGACTTGGGGATTAAGGGGTTTCACATGAGCACTGGGGACTGAGGGGTTTCACATTGGCATTGGGGACTGAGGGGAATCACATTGGGATTAGGGATGAGGAGATTCACATTGGAATTAGCGATTGAGGGGATTCACATTGGGATTGGGGACTAAGGGGATTCACATTCGGATTGGGGATTCAGGGGATTCACATTGGGATTGGGGACGACGGGGATTCACTTTGGACTTGGGGATTAAGGGGTTTCACATGAGCACTGGGGACTGAGGGGATTCACATTGGGATTGGGGATGTGGAGATTCACATTGGGATTGGGGACTGAGTGGATTCACATTGTGATTGGGGATTGAAGAGATTCACATTGAGATTGGGGATTGAGGGGTTTCACTTCGGGATTGAGGACTGAGGGGATTCACATTGGGATTGGGACTGAGTGGATTCACATTGTGATGGGGACTGCGGGGATTCACATTGAGATTTGGGATTGAGGAGATTCACATTGGGATTAGGGACTGAAGGCATTTGCATTGGGGATGAGAAGATTCACATTGTGATTGGGGACTGAGGGGATTCACATTGGCATTGGGGACTGAGGGGATTCACATTGGGATTGGGGACAAAGGGGATTCACATTGGGATTGGGGACTAAGGGGATTCACATTGGACTTGGGGATTAAGGGGTGTCACATTGGCAGTGGGGACTGAGGGGATTCACATTGGGATTGGGGACTAAGGGGATTCACATTGGACTTGGGGATTAGGGGGTGTCACATTGGCATTGGGGACTGAGGGGATTCACATTGGGATTGGGGACTAAGGGGATTCACATTGGGATGAGGGATGAGGAAATTCACATTGGGAATGTGGATGTGGAGATTCCCATTGGGATTGGGGACTGAGGGGATTTAATTTGGGATTGGGGACTGCGGGAATTCACATTGGGATTGGGGACTGAGTGGATTCACATTGTAATTGGGGACTGCAGGGATTCACACTGAGATTCGGGATTGAGGGGTTTCACTTCGGGATTGAGGACTGAGGGGATTCACATTGGGATTGGGACTGAGTGGATTCACATTGTAATGGGGACTGCGGGGACTGACAGTGGGATTGAGGAATGAGGGGATTCACATTGAGATTGGCAATTGAGAGGATTCACATTGGGATGGGGACTGAGGGGATTCACATTGAGATTTGGTATTGAGGGGATTCGCATTGGGATTGAGGACTGCGGAGATTCACATTGTGTTTGAGTACTGAGGGGATTCACCTTGGGATTGAGGATTGCGGGGATTCACATTTGGATTCAGGACTGAGGGGATCCACATGGGGATCGGGGACTGAGGGGCTTCACATTGGGATCAGGGATTGAAGGGATTCACATTGGGATCGGGGACTGAGGAGATTCACAGTGGGTTTGGAAACTGAGGAGTGTCACATGGTGATCGGGGACTGAGGGGATTCACATTGAGATTGGGGATTGAGGAGATTCACATTGTGATTGAGGACTGAGGGGATTCACCTTGGGATTGAGGATTGTGAGGATTCACAATGAGCTTGGGGACTGAGGGGATTCACATTGGACTTGGGGAATAAGGAGTTTCACATAGGCATTGGGGACTGAGGGGAATCACATTGGGATTAGGGATGTGGAGATTCACATTGGAATTAGCGATTGAGGGGACTCACATTGGGATTTGGGACTAAGGGGATTCACATTCGGATTGGGGATTCAGGGTATTCACATTGGGATTGGGGACTAAGGGGATTCACATTGGACTTGGGATTAAGGGGTTTCACCTGAGCACTGGGGACGGAGGGGATTCACATTGGGATTGGGGATGTGGAGATTCACATTGGGATTGGGGACTTAGTGGATTCACATTGTGATTGGGGACTGCAGGGATTCACATTGAGATTGGGGATTGAGTGGTTTCACTTTGGGATTGAGGACTGAGTAGATTCACATTGTGATGGGGACTGCGGGGATTCAATTGAGATTTGGGATTGAGGGGATTCACATTGGGATTGTGGACTGAGGAGATACACATTGTGATTGAGGATTCAGGGGATTCACCTTTGGATTGAGGATTGCGAGGATTCACATTTGGATTCAGGACTGAAGCGATTCAAATTGTGATCGGGGACTGAGGGGATTCACATTGAGATTGGGAAGTGAGGGAATTCACATTGGGATTGGGGACAGATAGAATTCACATTGGGATATGGTATTGAGGAGATTCACATTGCGATTGGGGACTGAAGGCATTCGCATTGGGATTGGGGATGAGAAGATACACATTGTGATTGGGGAATGAGGGGATTCACATTGGGATTGGGGACTGAAGGCATTCGCATTGGGATAGGGACTGAGTAGATTCACATTGTGATGGGGTCTGCGGGGATTCACATTGAGATTTGGGATTGAAGGGCTTCACATTGGGATTGGGGACTGAGGGGATTCACATTGAGATTGGGAATTGAGGGAATTCACATTGGGATTGGAGACTGAGGGGATTCACATTGGGATTGGGGACTGAGGGGATTCACATTGGGATTGGGACTGAGTGGATTCACATTTTGATGGGGACTGCGGGGATTCACATTGAGATTTGGGATTGAGGGGGTTCACATTGGGATTGGGGACTGAAGCCTTTGCATTGGGATTTGGGATGAGGAGATTCACATTGGTATTGGGGACTGAGGGGACTCACATTGGGATTGGTGACTGAAGGTATTGGCATTGGCATTGGGGATGAGCAGATTGACATTGGGATTGGGGATTGAGAGGATTCACATTGGGATGGGGACTGAGGGGATTCACATTCGTATTGAGGACTAAGGGGAGTCACATTGGACTTGGGGATTCAGGAGTTTCACATTGGCATTGGGGACTGAGGGGAATCACATTGGGATTAGGGATGTGGAGATTCACATTGGAATTAGCGATTGAGGGGATTCACATTGGGATTTGGGACTAAGGGGATTCACATTCGGATTGGGGATTCAGGGTATTCACATTGGGATTGGGGACTAAGGGGATTCACATTGGACTTGGGATTAATGGGTTTCACCTGAGCACTGGGGACTGAGGGGATTCACATTGGGATTGGGGATGTGGAGATTCACATTGGGATTGGGGACTGAGTGGATTCACATTGTGATTGGGGACTGCAGGGATTCACATTGAGATTGGGGATTGAGGGGTTTCACTTCGGGATTGAGGATTGAGGGGATTCACATTGGGATTGTGACTGAGTGGATTTACATTGTGATGGGGATTGCGGTGATTCACATTGAGATTTTGGATTGAGGAGATTCACTTTGGGATTGGGGACTGAAGGCATTCGCATTGGGATAGGGACTGAGTGGATTTACATTGTGATAGGGACTGCGGGGATTCACATTGGGATTTGGTATTGAGGAGATTCACATTGCGATTGGGGACTGAAGGCATTCGCATTGTGATTGGGGATGAGAAGATACACATTGTGATTGGGGAATGAGGGGATTCACATTGGGATTGGGGACTGAAGGCATTCGCATTGGGATAGGGACTGAGTAGATTCACATTGTGATGGGGACTGCGGGGATTCAATTGAGATTTGGGATTGAGGGGATTCACATTGGGATTGTGGACTGAGGAGATACACATTGTGATTGAGGATTCAGGGGATTCACCTTTGGATTGAGGATAGCGAGCATTCACATTTGGATTCAGGACTGAAGCGATTCAAATTGTGATCGGGGACTGAGGGGATTCACATTGAGATTGGGAAGTGAGGGAATTCACATTGGGATTGGGGACTGAGGGGATTCACATTGGGATATGGTATTGAGGAGATTCACATTGCGATTGGGGACTGAAGGCATTCGCATTGGGATTGGGGATGAGAAGATACACATTGTGATTGGGGAATGAGGGGATTCACATTGGGATTGGGGACTGAAGGCATTCGCATTGGGATAGGGACTGAGTAGATTCACATTGTGATAGGGTCTGCGGGGATTCACATTGAGATTTGGGATTGAAGGGCTTCACATTGGGATTGGGGACTGAGGGGATTCACATTGAGATTGGGAATTGAGGGAATTCACATTGGGATTGGGGACTGAGGGGATTCACATTGGGATTGGGGACTGAGGGGATTCACATTGGGATTGGGGATTGAGGGGATTCACATTGGACTTGGGGATTAAGGGGTTTCACATGAGCACTGGGGACTGAGGGGTTTCACATTGGCATTGGGGACTGAGGGGAATCACATTGGGATTAGGGATGAGGAGATTCACATTGGAATTAGCGATTGAGGGGATTCACATTGGGATAGGGGACTAAGGGGATTCACATTCGGATTGGGGATTCAGGGGATTCACATTGGGATTGGGGATTACGGGGATTCACTTTGGACTTGGGGATTAAGGGGTTTCACATGAGCACTGGGGATGGAGGGGATTCACATTGGGATTGGGGATGTGGAGATTCACATTGGGATTGGGGTCTGAGTGGATTCACATTGTGATTGGGGATTGAAGGGATTCACATTGAGATTGGGGATTGAGGAGATTCACATTGGGATTAGGGACTGAAGGCATTTGCATTGGGGATGAGAAGATTCACATTGTGATTGGGGACTGAGGGGATTCACATTGGCATTGGGGACTGAGGGGATTCACATTGGGATTGGGGACTAAGGGGATTCACATTGGACTTGGGGATTAAGGGGTGTCACATTGGCATTGGGGACTGAGGGGATTCACATTGGGATTGGGGACTAAGGGGATTCACATTGGACTTGGGGATTAGGGGATGTCACATTGGCATTGGGGACTGAGGGGATTCACATTGGGATTGGGGACTAAGGGGATTCACATTGTGATGAGGGATGAGGAAATTCACATTGGGAATGTTGATGTGGAGATTCCCATTGGGATTGGGGATTGAGGGGATTTAATTTGGGATTGGGGACTGCGGGAATTCACATTGGGATTGGGGACTGAGTGGATTCACATTGTAATTGGGGACTGCAGGGATTCACACTGAGATTCGGGATTGAGGGGTTTCACTTCGGGATTGAGGACTGAGGGGATTCACATTGGGATTGGGACTGAGTGGATTCTCATTGTAATGGGGACTGCGGGGACTGACAGTGGGATTGAGGAATGAGGGGATTCACATTGAGATTGGCGATTGAGAGAATTCACATTGGGATGGGGACTGAGGCGATTCACATTGAGATTTGGTATTGAGGGGATTCGCATTGGGATTGAGGACTGCGGAGAGTCACATTGTGTTTGAGTACTGAGGGGATTCACCTTGGGATTGAGGATTGCGGGGATTCACATTTGGATTCAGGACTGAGGGGATCCACATGGGGATCGGGGACTGAGGGGCTTCACATTGGGATCAGGGATTGAAGGGATTCACATTGGGATCGGGGACTGAGGAGATTCACAGTGGGTTTGGAAACTGAGGAGTGTCACATGGTGATCGGGGACTGACGGGATTCACATTGAGATTGGGGATTGAGGAGATTCACATTGTGATTGAGGACTGAGGGGATTCACCTTGGGATTGAGGAATGTGAGGATTCACAATGAGATTGGGGACTGAGGGGATTCACATTGGACTTGGGGATTAAGGAGTTTCACATAGGCATTGGGGACTGAGGGGAATCACATTGGGATTAGGGATGTGGAGATTCACATTGGAATTAGCGATTGAGGGGATTCACATTGGGATTTGGGACTAAGGGGATTCACATTCGGATTGGGGATTCAGGGTATTCACATTGGGATTGGGGACTAAGGGGATTCACATTGGACTTTGGATTAAGGGGTTTCACCTGAGCACTGGGGACGGAGGGGATTCACATTGGGATTGGGGATGTGGAGATTCACATTGGGATTGGGGACTGAGTGGATTCACATTGTGATTGGGGACTGCAGGGATTCACATTGAGATTGGGGATTGAGGGGTTTCACTTCGGGATTGAGGACTTAGTAGATTCACATTGTGATGGGGACTGCGGGGATTCAATTGAGATTTGGGATTGAGGGGATTCACATTGGGATTGTGGACTGAGGAGATACACATTGTGATTGAGGATTCAGGGGATTCACCTTTGGATTGAGGATTGCGAGGATTCACATTTGGATTCAGGACTGAAGCGATTCAAATTGTGATCGGGGACTGAGGGGATTCACATTGAGATTGGGAAGTGAGGGAATTCACATTGGGATTGGGGACAGATAGAATTCACATTGGGATATGGTATTGAGGAGATTCACATTGCGATTGGGGACTGAAGGCATTCGCATTGGGATTGGGGATGAGAAGATACACATTGTGATTGGGGAATGAGGGGATTCACATTGGGATTGGGGACTGAAGGCATTCGCATTGGGATAGGGACTGAGTAGATTCACATTGTGATGGGGTCTGCGGGGATTCACATTGAGATTTGGGATTGAAGGGCTTCACATTGGGATTGGGGACTGAGGGGATTCACATTGAGATTGGGATTTGAGGGAATTCACATTGGGATTGGAGACTGAGGGGATTCACATTGATATTGGGGACTGAGGGGATTCACATTGGGATTGGGACTGAGTGGATTCACATTTTGATGGGGACTGCGGGGATTCACATTGAGATTTGGGATTGAGGGGGTTCACATTGGGATTGGGGACTGAAGCCTTTGCATTGGGATTTGGGATGAGGAGATTCACATTGGTATTGGGGACTGAGGGGACTCACATTGGGATTGGTGACTGAAGGCATTGGCATTGGCATTGGGGATGAGCAGATTGACATTGAGATTGGGGACTGAGGGGATTCACATTGGGAAGAGGGATGAGGAGATTCACATTGGGATTGTGGATGTGGAGATTCACATTGGGATTGGGGACTGAGGGGATTTACATTGGTATTGGGAATGTGGTGATTCACATTGGGATTGGGGATTGAGGGGTTTCACTTCAGGATTGAGGACTGAGGGGATTCACATTGGGATTGGGATTGAGGGGGTTCACATTGAGATTGTGGATTGAGAGGATTCACATTGGGATCGGGGACTGAGGGGATTCACATTGGGATTGGGGATTGAGAGGATTCACATTGGGATGGGGACTGAGGGGATACACATTCGTATTGGGGACTAAGGGGAGTCACATTGTTATTGGGGATTCAAGAGTTTCACATTGGCATTGGGGACTGAGGGGAATCACATTGGGATTAGGGATGTGGAGATTCACATTGGAATTAGCGATTGAGGAGATTCACATTGGGATTTGGGACTAAGGGATTCACATTCGGATTGGGGATTCAGGAGTTTCACATTGGCATTGGGGACTGAGGGGAATCACATTGGGATTAGGGATGTGGAGATTCACATTGGAATTAGCGATTGAGGGGATTCACATTGGGATTTGGGACTAAGGGGATTCACATTCGGATTGGGGATTCAGGGTATTCACATTGGGATTGGGGACTAAGGGAATCACATTGGACTTGGGATTAATGAGTTTCACCTGAGCACTGGGGACTGAGGGGATTCACATTGGGATTGGGGATGTGGAGATTCACATTGGGATTGGGGACTGAGTGGATTCACATTGTGATTGGGGACTGCAGGGATTCACATTGAGATTGGGGATTGAGGGGTTTCACTTCGGGATTGAGGATTGAGGGGATTCACATTGGGATTGTGACTGAGTGGATTTACATTGTGATGGGGACTGCGGTGATTCACATTGAGATTTTGGATTGAGGAGATTCACTTTGGGATTGGGGACTGAAGGCATTCGCATTGGGATAGGGACTGAGTGGATTTACATTGTGATAGGTTGTGCGGGGATTCACATTGGGATTTGGTATTGAGGAGATTCACATTGCGATTGGGGACTGAAGGCATTCGCATTGGGATTGGGGATGAGAAGATACACATTGTGATTGGGGAATGAGGGGATTCACATTGGGATTGGGGACTGAAGGCATTCGCATTGGGATAGGGACTGAGTAGATTCACATTGTGATGGGGACTGCGGGGATTCAATTGAGATTTGGGATTGAGGGGATTCACATTGGGATTGTGGACTGAGGAGATACACATTGTGATTGAGGATTCAGGGGATTCACCTTTGGATTGAGGATTGCGAGCATTCACATTTGGATTCAGGACTGAAGCGATTCAAATTGTGATCGGGGACTGAGGGGATTCACATTGAGATTGGGAAGTGAGGGAATTCACATTGGGATTGGGGACTGAGGGGATTCACATTGGGATATGGTATTGAGGAGATTCACATTGCGATTGGGGACTGAAGGCATTCGCATTGGGATTGGGGATGAGAAGATACACATTGTGATTGGGGAATGAGGGGATTCACATTGGGATTGGGGACTGAAGGCATTCGCATTGGGATAGGGACTGAGTAGATTCACATTGTGATAGGGTCTGCGGGGATTCACATTGAGATTTGGGATTGAAGGGCTTCACATTGGGATTGGGGACTGAGGGGATTCACATTGAGATTGGGAATTGAGGGAATTCACATTGGGATTGGGGACTGAGGGGATTCACATTGGGATTGGGGACTGAGGGGATTCACATTGGGATTGGGGGTTGAGGGGATTCACATTGGACTTGGGGATTAAGTGGTTTAACATGAGCACTGGGGACTGAGGGGTTTCACATTGGCATTGGGGACTGAGGGGAATCACATTGGGATTAGGGATGAGGAGATTCACATTGGAATTAGCGATTGAGGGGATTCACATTGGGATAGGGGACTAAGGGGATTCATATTCGGATTGGGGATTCAGGGGATTCACATTGGGATTGGGGATTACGGGGATTCACTTTGGACTTGGGGATTAAGGGGTTTCACATGAGCACTGGGGACTGAGGGGATTCACATTGGGATTGGGGATGTGGAGATTCACATTGGGATTGGGGACTGAGTGGATTCACATTGTGATTGGGGATTGAAGGAATTCACATTGAGATTGGGGATTGAGGAGATTCACATTGGGATTAGGGACTGAAGGCATTTGCATTGGGGATGAGAAGATTCACATTGTGATTGGGGACTGAGGGGATTCACATTGGCATTGGGGACTGAGGGGATTCACATTGGGATTGGGGACTAAGGGGATTCACATTGGACTTGGGGATTAAGGGGTGTCACATTGGCATTGGGGACTGAGGGGATTCACATTGGGATTGGGGACTAAGGGGATTCACATTGGACTTGGGGATTAGGGGGTGTCACATTGGCATTGGGGACTGAGGGGATTCACATTGGGATTGGGGACTAAGGGGATTCACATTGGGATGAGGGATGAGGAAATTCACATTGGGAATGTTGATGTGGAGATTCCCATTGGGATTGGGGATTGAGGGGATTTAATTTGGGATTGGGGACTGCGGGAATTCACATTGGGATTGGGGACTGAGTGGATTCACATTGTAATTGGGGACTGCAGGGATTCACACTGAGATTCGGGATTGAGGGGTTTCACTTCGGGATTGAGGACTGAGGGGATTCACATTGGGATTGGGACTGAGTGGATTCACATTGTAAGGGGGACTGCGGGGACTGACAGTGGGATTGAGGAATGAGGGGATTCACATTGAGATTGGCGATTGAGAGAATTCACATTGGGATGGGGACTGAGGCGATTCACATTGAGATTTGGTATTGAGGGGATTCGCATTGGGATTGAGGACTGCGGAGAGTCACATTGTGTTTGAGTACTGAGGGGATTCACCTTGGGATTGAGGATTGCGGGGATTCACATTTGGATTCAGGACTGAGGGGATCCACATGGGGATCGGGGACTGAGGGGCTTCACATTGGGATCAGGGATTGAAGGGATTCACATTGGGATCGGGGACTGAGGAGATTCACAGTGGGTTTGGAAACTGAGGAGTGTCACATGGTGATCGGGGACTGAGGGGATTCACATTGAGATTGGGGATTGAGGAGATTCACATTGTGATTGAGGACTGAGGGGATTCACCTTGGGATTGAGGATTGTGAGGATTCACAATGAGATTGGGGACTGAGGGGATTCACATTGGACTTGGGGATTAAGGAGTTTCACATAGGCATTGGGGACTGAGGGGAATCACATTGGGATTAGGGATGTGGAGATTCACATTGGAATTAGCGATTGAGGGGATTCACATTGGGATTTGGGACTAAGGGTATTCACATTCGGATTGGGGATTCAGGGTATTCACATTGGGATTGGGGACTAAGGGGATTCACATTGGACTTGGGATTAAGGGGTTTCACCTGAGCACTGGGGACGGAGGGGATTCACATTGGGATTGGGGATGTGGAGATTCACATTGGGATTGGGGACTGAGTGGATTCACATTGTGATTGGGGACTGCAGGGATTCACATTGAGATTGGGGATTGAGGGGTTTCACTTCGGGATTGAGGACTGAGTAGATTCACATTGTGATGGGGACTGCGGGGATTCAATTGAGATTTGGGATTGAGGGGATTCACATTGGGATTGTGGACTGAGGAGATACACATTGTGATTGAGGATTCAGTGGATTCACCTTTGGATTGAGGATTGCGAGGATTCACATTTGGATTCAGGACTGAAGCGATTCAAATTGTGATCGGGGACTGAGGGGATTCACATTGAGATTGGGAAGTGAGGGAATTCACATTGGGATTGGGGACAGATAGAATTCACATTGGGATATGGTATTGAGGAGATTCACATTGCGATTGGGGACTGAAGGCATTCGCATTGGGATTGGGGATGAGAAGATACACATTGTGATTGGGGAATGAGGGGATTCACATTGGGATTGGGGACTGAAGGCATTCGCATTGGGATAGGGACTGAGTAGATTCACATTGTGATGGGGTCTGCGGGGATTCACATTGAGATTTGGGATTGAAGGGCTTCACATTGGGATTGGGGACTGAGGGGATTCACATTGAGATTGGGAATTGAGGGAATTCACATTGGGATTGGAGACTGAGGGGATTCACATTGGGATTGGGGACTGAGGGGATTCACATTGGGATTGGGACTGAGTGGATTCACATTTTGATGGGGACTGCGGGGATTCACATTGAGATTTGGGATTGAGGGGGTTCACATTGGGATTGGGGACTGAAGCCTTTGCATTGGGATTTGGGATGAGGAGATTCACATTGGTATTGGGGACTGAGGGGACTCACATTGGGATTGGTGACTGAAGGCATTGGCATTGGCATTGGGGATGAGCAGATTGACATTGAGATTGGGGACTGAGGGGATTCACATTGGGAAGAGGGATGAGGAGATTCACATTGGGATTGTGGATGTGGAGATTCACATTGGGATTGGGGACTGAGGGGATTTACATTGGTATTGGGAATGTGGTGATTCACATTGGGATTGGGGATTGAGGGGTTTCACTTCAGGATTGAGGGCTGAGGGGATTCACATTGGGATTGGGATTGAGGGGATTCACATTGAGATTGTGGATTGAGAGGATTCACATTGGGATCGGGGACTGAGGGGATTCACATTGGGATTGGGGATTGAGAGGATTCACATTGGGATGGGGACTGAGGGGATTCACATTCGTATTGGGGACTAAGGGGAGTCACATTGTTATTGGGGATTCAGGAGTTTCACATTGGCATTGGGGACTGAGGGGAATCACATTGGGATTAGGGATGTGGAGATTCACATTGGAATTAGCGATTGAGGAGATTCACATTGGGATTTGGGACTAAGGGGATTCACATTCGGATTGGGGATTCAGGAGTTTCACATTGGCATTGGGGACTGAGGGGAATCACATTGGGATTAGGGATGTGGAGATTCACATTGGAATTAGCGATTGAGGGGATTCACATTGGGATTTGGGGCTAAGGGGATTCACATTCGGATTGGGGATTCAGGGTATTCACATTGGGATTGGGGACTAAGGGGATTCACATTGGACTTGGGATTAAGGGGTTTCACCTGAGCACTGGGGACTGAGGGGATTCACATTGGGATTGGGGATGTGGAGATTCACATTGGGATTGGGGACTGAGTGGATTCACATTGTGATTGGGGACTGCAGGGATTCACATTGAGATTGGGGATTGAGGGGTTTCACTTCGGGATTGAGGACTGACGGGATTCACATTGGGATTGTGACTGAGTGGATTTACATTGTGATAGGGACTGCGGTGATTCACATTGAGATTTTGGATTGAGGAGATTCACTTTGGGATTGGGGACTGAAGGCATTCGCATTGGGATAGGGACTGAGTGGATTTACATTGTGATAGGGACTGCGGGGATTCACATTGGGATTTGGTATTGAGGAGATTCACATTGCGATTGGGGACTGAAGGCATTCGCATTGGGATTGGGGATGAGAAGATACACATTGTGATTGGGGAATGAGGGGATTCACATTGGGATTGGGGACTGAAGGCATTCGCATTGGGATAGGGACTGAGTAGATTCACATTGTGATGGGGACTGCGGGGATTCAATTGAGATTTGGGATTGAGGGGATTCACATTGGGATTGTGGACTGAGGAGATACACATTGTGATTGAGGATTCAGGGGATTCACCTTTGGATTGAGGATTGCGAGGATTCACATTTGGATTCAGGACTGAAGCGATTCAAATTGTGATCGGGGACTGAGGGGATTCACATTGAGATTGGGAATTGAGGGGATTCACATTGGGATTGGGGACTGAAGGCATTCGCATTGGGATAGGGACTGAGTAGATTCACATTGTGATAGGGTCTGCGGGGATTCACATTGAGATTTGGGATTGAAGGGCTTCACATTGGGATTGGGGACTGAGGGGATTCACATTGAGATTGGGAATTGAGGGAATTCACATTGGGATTGGGGACTGAGGGGATTCACATTGTGATTGGGGACTGAGGGGATTCACATTGGGATTGGGACTGAGTGGATTCACATTGTGATAGGGTCTGCGGGGATTCACATTGAGATTTGGGATTGAAGGGCTTCACATTGGGATTGGGGACTGAGGGGATTCACATTGAGATTGGGAATTGAGGGAATTCACATTGAGATTTGGGATTGAGGGGGTTCACATTGGGATTGGGGACTGAAGCCTTTGCATTGGGATTTGGGATGAGGAGATTCACATTGGTATTGGGGACTGAGGGGACTCACATTGGGATTGGTGACTGAAGGCATTGGCATTGGGATTGGGGATGAGCAGATTGACATTCAGATTGGGGACTGAGGGGATTCACATTGGGATGAGGGATGAGGAGATTCACATTGGGATTTTAGATGTGGAGCTTCACATTGGGATTGGGGACTGAGGGGATTTACATTGGGATTGGGGATGTGGTGATTCACATTGGGATTGGGATTGAGGGGATTCACATTGAGATTGTGGATTGAGAGGATTCACATTGGGATCGGGGGCTGAGGGGATTCACATTGGGATTGGGGATTGAGAGGATTCACATTGGGATGGGGACTGCGGGGATCCACATTGAGATTTTGTATTGAGGGGATTTGCATTGGGATTGAGGACTGAGGAGATTCACATTGTGTTTGAGGACTGAGGAGATTCACATTTGGATTCAGGACTGAGAGGATTCACATGGGGATCGGGGACTGAGGGGCTTCACATTGGGATCAGGGATTGAAGGGATTCACATTGGGATCGGGGACTGAGGATATTCACATTGGGTTTGGAAACTGAGGAGAGTCACATTGTGATCGGGGACTGAGGGGATTCACATTGAGATTGGGGACTGAGGAGATTCACATTGTGATTGAGGACTGAGGGGGTTCACCTTGGGATTGAGGATTGTGGGGATTCACATTGAGATTGGGGATTCAGGGTATTCACATTGGGATTGGGGACTAAGGGGATTCACATTGGACTTGGGGATTAAGGGGTTTCACATGAGCACTGGGGACTGAGGGGATTCACATTGGGATTGGGGATGTGGAGATTCACATTGATATTGGGGACTGAGTGGATTCACATTGTGATTGGGGACTGCAGGGATTCACATTGAGATTGGGGATTGAGGGGTTTCACTTCGGGATTGAGGACTGAGGGGATTCACATTGGGATTGGGACTGAGTGGATTTACATTGTGATGGGGACTACGGTGATTCACATTGAGATTTTGGATTGAGGAGATTCACATTGGGATTGGGGACTGAAGGCATTCGCATTGAGATAGGGACTGAGTAGATTCACATTGTGATGGAGACTGCCGGGATTCACATTGAGATTTTGGATTGAGGGGATTCACATTGGGATTGGGGACTGAGGAGATTCACATTGTGATTGAGGACTGAGGGGATTCACCTTGGGATTGAGGATTGCGGGCATTCACATTTGGATTCAGGACTGAGGGGCTTCACATTGGGATCAGGGATTGAAGGGATTCACATTGGGATCGGGGACTGAGGAGATTCATATTGGGTTTGGAAACTGAGGAGAGTCACATTGTGATCGGGGACTGAGTGGATTCACATTGAGATTGAGGATTGTGGGGATTCACATTGGCATTGAGGACTGAGGGGATTCACATTGTGATTGGGGACTAAGGGGATTCACATTGGACTTGGGGATTAAGGGGTTTCACATGAGCACTGGGGACTGAGGGGTTTCACGTTGGCATTGGGGACTGAGGGGAATCACATTGGGATTAGGGATGAGGAGATTCACATTGGAATTAGCGATTGAGGGGATTCACATTGGGATTGGGGACTAAGGGGATTCACATTCGAATTGGGGATTCAGGGGATTCACATTGGGATTGGGGACTAAGGGGATTCACTTTGGATTTGGGGATTAAGGGGTTTCACATGAGCACTGGGGACTGAGGGGATTCACATTGGGATTGGAGATGTGGAGATTCACATTGGGATTGGGGACTGATTGGATTCACATTGTGATTGGGGACTGAAGGGATTCACATTGAGATTGGTGATTGAGGGGTTTCACTTCGGGATTGAGAACTGAGGGGATTCACATTGGGATTGGGACTGAGTGGATTCACATTGTGATGGGGACTGCGGGGATTCACATTGAGATTTGGGATTGAGGAGATTCACATTGGGATTAGGGACTGAAGGCATTTGCAGTGGGATTGGGGATGAGAAGATTCACATTGCGATTGGGGACTGAGGGGATTCACATTGGGATTGGGGACTGAAGGCATTCGCATTGGGATAGGGACTGAGTAGATTCACATTGTGATGGGGACTGCGGGGTTTCACATTGAGATTTGCGATTGAGGGGATTCACATTGGGATTGTGGACTGAGGAGATTCACATTGATTGAGGACTGAGGGGATTCACCTTGGGATTGAGGATTGCGAGGATTCGCATTTGAATTAAGGACTGATGCGATTCAAATTGTGATCGGGGACTGAGGGGATTCACATTGAGATTGGGAATTGAGGGAATTCACATTGGGATTGGGGACTGAGGGGATTCACATTGGGATTTGGTATTGAGGAGATTCACATTGCGATTGGGAACTGAAGGCATTCGCATTGGGATTGGGGATGAGAAGATTCACATTGGGATTGGGGATGAGAAGATTCACATTGTGATTGGGGAATGAGGGGATTCACATTGGGATTGGGGACTGAAGGCATTCGCATTGGGATAGGGACTGAGAAGATTCACATTGTGATGGGGACTGCAGGGATTCACATTGAGATTTGGGATTGAGGGGCTTCACATTGGGATTGGGGATTGAGGAGGTTCACATTGGGATTGGGGATTGAGGGGATTCACATTGGGATTGGGAACTGAGGAGATTCACATTGGAATTAGGAATTGAGGGGATTCACATTGGGATTGGGGATTGAGGGGATTCACATTGGGATTGGGGATTGAGGAGATTCACATTGGGATTAGGGATTGAGGGGATTCACATTGGGATTGGTTACTGAGGAGATTCACATTGGGATTGGGGATTGAGGGGATTCAGATTGGGATCGGGGACTGAGGGGATTCACATTGTCATTAGGGATTGAGGGGATTCACATTGGGATTGGGGACTGAGGAGATTCACATTGGGATTAGGGATTGAGGAGATTCACATTGGGATTGGGGATTGAGGAGATTCACATTGGGATTGGGGACATAAGAACATAAGAACTAGGAGCAGGAGTAAGTCATCTGACCCCTCGAGCCTGCTCCACCATTCAATGAGATCATGGCTGATCTTTTGTGGACTCAGCTCCACTTTCCGGCCCGAACACCATAACCCTTAATCCATTTCTTCTTCAAAAAACCATCTATCTTTATCTTAAAAACATTTAATGAAGGAGCCTCTACTGCTTCACTGGGCAAGGAATTCCATAGATTCACAACCCTTTGGGTGAAGAGGTTCCTCCTAAACTCAGTCCTAAATCTACTTCCCCTTATTTTGAGACTATGCCCCCTAGTTCTGCTTTCACCCGCCAGTGGAAACAACAGTGGGGACTGAGGGGATTCCCATTGGGATTGGGGACTGAGGGGGGTCACATTGGGATTGGGAATTGATGGGATTCACATTGGGATTGGGGACTGAGGTGATTCACATTGGGATTGGGGATTGAGGGGATTCACATTGGGATTGGGGATTGAGGGGATTCACATTGGGATTGGGGCTGAGGGGATTCACATTGGGATTGGGGACTGAGGAGATTCACATTGGGATTGGGGTCTGCGGAGTTTCACATTGGTTTTGGGGGCTGAAGGATTACTTTGGGATTGGGCTTTCCAGGCTAATGTCCCATATTCTACCACCTGAAAACCTCTTGCTCTTGGCCTAAACACAAAAAGTCCCCTTGCAGGACCAAATTTCAAATGTTCCTCATTGTGACTAAATCCAGTGTTTCCAACTTCCTGAATTCTTGCAGGTCCGGCCTCCAGTTCTTCATCATAGCTAAGCGAAAGAGGCAGCTCATGCACCCACCCCAGTCAAGATGGGGATCAAACCCTGTGGCCATGTTCTGAACAAACCTTCCTGGCCCTTTTGGGGTGGGGCTCGAACCATGTGTTCCTGACTCAGAAGCTGGGACCTTACCCACTGCTATCTTTTTGAAAAATATATATTTATTCAAGTTTTTTAACACAATTTTTCTCCCTTACAAACAATAACCCCCCCCCCTCGTAACAAAAAGAAAACGAGAAATCGCGCAGAGCAAGATATATACATGGCAAAATGATATATTTACACAGCTTTGTACACTGGCCCTCACCCGTACGTGCCAGTTTCCCCAACCCTTCATGTTATCTCTTGCTCATCCACCCTCCCAGTCAGTCCCCCCTTTCCCCCCCCCCTCCCCCCCCCTCCCAGGACGTCCCCTCCACCCCCCCCCCTCCCCCCCAAGGTTGCTGCTGCTGCTGTCCGACCTTCCTCTAACACTCCGCGAGATAGTCTAGGAACAGTTGCCACCGCCTGTAGAACCCCTGCGCAGACCCTCTCAAGGTGAACTTAATCCTCTCCAACTTTATGAACCCAGCCATATCATTTATCCAGGCCTCCAGGCTGGGGGGCTTCGCCTCCTTCCACATTAGCAAGATCCTTCGCCGGGCTACTGGGGACGCAAAGGCCAGAATGCCGGCCTCTTTCGCCTCCTGCACTGCCGGTTCGTCCACTACTCCAAATATTGCTAGCCCCCAGCTTGGCTTGACCCGGACTTTCACCACCTGAGATATTGCTCGCGCCACTCCTCTCCAGAACCCCTTCAGTGCCGGGCATGACCAAAACATATGGACATGGTTCGCCGGGCTCCCTGAGCACCTTCCACATCTGTGCTCTACCCCAAAGAACCCACTCAACCTCGCCCCCGTCAAGTGCGCTCCGTGGACCACCTTAAATTGTATCAGGCTGAGCCTGGCACACGAGGAGGAGGAATTAACCCTACCTAGGGCATCAGCCCACAGACCTTCCTCGATCTCCTCCCCCAGCTCCTCCTCCCATTTACCCTTCAACTCTTCTACCAGCGCTTCCCCCTCTTCTTTCAACTCCTGGTGTATTTCCGACACCTTGCCCTCCCCGACCCATACACCCAAGATCACCCTATCTTGAACTTCTTGTGCCGGGAGCAACGGGAATTCCCTCACCTGTCGCCTCACAAAAGCCCTCACCTGCATATATCTAAAGTCATTTACTGGGGGTAACTTGAACTTTTCCTCCAGTGCCCCTAGGCTCGCAAACGTCCCGTCGATGAACAGGTCCCCCATTCTTCCAATCCCCGCCCGATGCCAGCTCTGGAACCCCCTGTCCATCTTCCCCGGGACAAACCGGTGGTTACCCCTGATCGGGGACCACACCGAGGCTCCCATTGCACCCCGGTGCCGTCTCCACTGGCCCCAGATCCTTAGCGTTGCCGCCACCACCGGGCTCGTGGTATACTTTGTCGGCGTGAGCGGCAGCGGTGCCGTCACCAACGCCCCCAGGCTCGTTCCTTTACAGGACGCCATCTCCATCCTCTTCCATGCCGCCCCCTCTCCCTCCATAACCCACTTGCGGATCATCGCCACATTTGCTGCCCAGTAGTAGCTCCCCAGGTTTGGCAGCGCCAACCCTCCTCGGTCCCTACTGCGTTCCAGGAACCCTCTCCTTACTCTTGGGGTCTTATTCGCCCACACAAACCCCATAATGCTCCTGCCCACTCTCTTAAAAAAGGCCTTAGTGATCACGATGGGAAGGCACTGAAACACAAACAGAAACCTCGGAAGGACCACCATTTTGACCGACTGCACTCTATCCGCCAGTGAGAGCGGTAACATGTCCCATCTTTTGAAATCCTCCTCCATTTGCTCCACCAACCTCGTCAGATTCAGTTTATGTAGGGTCCCCCAACTCCTGGCTATCTGGATCCCCAGACAACGAAAGCTCCCCTCCGTCCTCCTCAGCGGTAGGTCCCCTATCCCTCTTTCTTGGTCCCCTGCCTGTAATACAAAGAGCTCACTCTTCCCTACATTGAGCTTATAGTCCGAAAACTCCCCAAACTCCCTTAGGGTCTGCATGACCTCCACCATCCCCTCCATTGGATCCGCCACATACAGCAACAGGTCATCCGCATATAGCGACACCCGATGCTCTTCTCCCCCTCGGACCACCCCCCTCCATTTATTAGACTCCCTCAATGACATGGCCAATGGTTCGATCGCCAATGCGAACAACAGGGGGGACAGGGGGCACCCCTGCCTCGTCCCTCGGTACAGTCAAAAGTACCCCGACCTCCGCCGGTTCGTCACTACACTCGCCATCGGGGCTCTGTAAAGGAGCTTAACCCAATTGATAAACCCTACCCCGAACCCAAACCTACGCAGCACCTCCCAGAGGTACTCCCACTCTACTCGGTCAAAGGCCTTCTCCGCGTCCATAGCTGCCACTATCTCCGCCTCTCCCTCCTCCGATGGCATCATTATCACGTTTAAGAGCCGCCGCACATTGGTGTTTAATTGCCTGCCCTTTACAAATCCTGTCTGGTCCTCGTGGATTACCCCCGGGACACAGTCCTCGATCCTCGTGGCCAGCACTTTTGCCAGCAACTTTGCATCCACATTGAGGAGCGAGATCAGCCTGTACGATCCACATTGCAGTGGGTCCTTGTCCCGCTTTAGGATCAAAGAAATTGTCGCTTCCGACATTGTAGGGGGCAGGGTCCCCTCCTCTCTTGCCTCATTAAAGGTCCTCACCAGTAGCGGGGCCAACAGGTCTGCGTACCTCCTGTAGAACTCCACCGGGAATCCGTCCGGTCCCAGGGCCTTCCCCGCCTGCATGCTCCCCAAACCCTTGCTCAGCTCCTCCAACCCAATTGGTGCCCCCAAAACAGCCACCTCTTGCTCCTCCACCCTCGGGAATCTCAGCTGATCTAGGAATCGTCTCATCCCCTCTTCCCCCGCTGGGGGCTGGGATCTGTACAGCTCTTCATAAAAGGCCTTGAATACCTTGTTTATTTCCGTCGCACTCCGAACCGTGGCTCCCCTTCCATCTTTGACTCCCCCTATTTCCCTCGCTGCCATCCTCTTACGGAGCTGGTGTGCCAGCATCCGACTAGCCTTTTCCCCATACTCGTAGGTCGCCCCCTGCGCTTTCCTCCACTGTGCCTCCGCCTTCCCTGTGGTCAACAGGCCAAACTCCGTCTGGAGCCGTCGTCTTTCCCCAAGTAATCTTCCCTCCGGGGCCTCTGCGTATCTCCTGTCCACTCTCAAAATCTCCCCCACTAACCTCTTCCTTTCCATACCCTCTGTCTTCTCCCTATGAGCCCTGATGGAGATTAGCTCTCCCCTGATCACCTCCTTCAACGCCTCCCATACCACCCCCACCCGCACCTCCCCGTTGTCGTTGGCCTCCAATTACCTTTCAATACACCCCCTCACCTTCCCACACACCACCTCGTCCGCCAGCAGTCCCACATCCAGCCGCCACAACGGGCGTTGGTCCCTCTCCTCTCCCAGCTCCAGTTCCACCCAGTGCGGGGCATGGTCCGAAACGGCTAGAGCCGAATACTCCGTCCCCTCCACCCTCGGGATGAGCGCCCTACCCAGAACAAAGAAATCAATCCGGGAGTAGGCTTTGTGTACATGGGAGAAGAAAGAAAATTCCCTGGCCTGCGGCCTTGCAAACCGCCATGGGTCCACTCCCCCCATCTGATCCATAAACCCCCTAAGTACCTTGGCTGCCGCCGGCCTCTTTCCAGTCCTTGATTTGGAGCGGTCCAGTGCTGGATCCAACACTGTATTGAAGTCCCCTCCCATTATCAGGCCTCCTATCTCCAGGTACGGAATGCCCCCCAGCATGCGCTTCATGAATCCTGCATCATCCCAGTTCGGGGCGTATACGTTTACCAACACCACCCACGTCCCTTGCAGCCTACCGCTCACCATTACATATCGCCCTCCATTGTCCGCTACATTAGTCTTGGCCTCAAATGACACCCGCTTTCCCACCAATATTGCCACCCCTCTATTCTTCGTGTCCAGTCCCGAGTGGAATACCTGTCCTACCCATCCCTTTCTTAGCCTGACCTGGTCCGCCACCTTCAGGTGTGTCTCTTGGAGCATGGCCATGTCCGCCTTCAGTCCCTTTAAGTGTGCGAACACTCAAGCCCTCTTCACCGGCCCATTCAGGCCCCTCACATTCCACGTTATCAGCCGGATTGGAGGGGCTCTCACCCCCCCCACCCCACGCCCCGCCGACTAGCCATCTCCTTTTCTGGGCCAGTCCCGTGTCCACGCCTCCCTCACCCTCCAGTCCCCCAGAGGGGGGACTCCCGTCCCGACCACCTCTTCTGTGTCCCATTCCCTTTCGGCCAGTGCAGCAGCAACCCTTTCCTCCCCCCCCCTTCCCCCCCCCTCCCCTCCCCCCCGCTAGACCCCTGTCTAGCTTTTTTGCTCCGCCCATGTCACTCCCGTAAGTCAGCTGACGCCTGCTGACCCCGGCTTCCCTCGCCGTCCCATTGACCTCCCCGCGTGGGAGTCTCCCAATCCATATGCATTCCGTCGTTCCCCTTCCCGCCTTTCCAAAGCCCGCTCCGCCCCCTCTGGCGCAGCTCCTGTCGCGGCCTTGTCTCTCTCCCCCAGCCCATGTAACATTTCCTGCGCGTGATTGACCCCCTGTATACAACAACCATCACACATCAAACCCCAAAACATCCCCCCCACCCTCACAAACCCTCAGTTAGAGTCCAACTTTTCGGCTTGTACAAAGGTCCACGCCTCTTCAGGCGTTTCAAAGTAATAGTGTTGGCCCTTGTATGTGACCCACAGTCGCGCTGGCTGCAGCATTCCGAATTTCACTTCTTTCCGGTACAACGCCGCTTTGGCCCGGTTGAAACCCACTCTCCGGTTTGCAACCTCCGTGCTCCAGTCCGGGTATATTCGGATCTCTGCATTGTCCCACTTACTGCTCTGCTCCTTCTTGGCCCATCTCAGGACCCACTCTCTGTCCGTGAACCGGTGGAACCTCACCACCATCGCCCTTGGGGGCTCATTTGCCTGGGGCTTCTTCGCCAGCACCCGATGTGCCCCATCCAACTCCAGCGGCCTCGAAGGGGCCTTCGTGCCCATCATCACCTCAAGCATCGTGCTCGCGTATGCCCCGGCATCAGCCCCCTCCACTCCCTCAGGGAGACCCAGGATTCGCAGATTCTTTCTCCTCGACCTGTTCTCCAGGTCTTCGAGTCTTCCCGCCCACCTCTTGTGTAGCGCCTCGTTCTGCTCCACTCTCACCGCCAGGTCCACAAGCTCGTCTTCATTCTGACTGACTCTTTCCTGTACCACCTGGATCTTAGCTTTGTGGGCCTTCTGGGTGATCCCGAGTCCTTCAATTGCCGAAAGCATAGGCGCCAACATCTCCTTGCGCATCTCCTCGAAGCAGCGCTTGATGAACTCCTGCAGCTCCCCTTTGTCCCTGGCCGCCGCCATTTTGTTTTCTTCCCTCGCTTCTCCCGTTGCTCCAGTGCCGCTCCTTTGGCCGTTACACTTCTGGTCCATTTCATAGAAGTTGGAGGGGGACCTTTCTCTTCCTTTCCCCACGGGCTTCGTCAAAAAAAAAAAAAAAAAAGTTCCGTTGGGGCTCCTCTAACAAGCCCGAAAGTCCGTGGTAGTGGGAGCTGCCGAATCGTGCGGCTTAGCTCCGCATAGCCGCAACCGGAAGTCGAGAGGGATTCCTTTTGGCAGTATTCGCTTCACCAGTCTGCCCCAAAAAGTCTATGGAAACTCCTGAAAAAGGTCTGAGAGTCGGTTCCAGACGGGTGCTGCCGAATGCGCGACCTACTCCTCCATGGCCGCCACCGGAAGCCTCGTCCCTGCTTCTTCAATGGCCTTGGTGAGATCTTTTCACAGTTGTTCCCTCTGCTGCTAGAATTCACCTTTGATAGAGTCAAGCCAGATTGCAGCTTTAAGCTTGCCCTTCCCCCGCCTGCCTGCTGGAAGAGGCCCTGTTTATCCTGTTGCAGCCAAATCTTTTACTGTTTCTGCCGGGTCTGGTAGCCAAAAGACATAACATTCCTGGGGGACACTGTCGGGGGAATGTTGCAGTCTTCTTCCCACACCGGGAAATGTGAAACAAATGCCGTGGGGGCCCTGTAACGAGCCCAAAAGTCCGTTCCAAGCAGGAGCTACCGAATATGCGACCTAGCTCTGCATAGCCGCACCCGGAAGTCTACCCACTGCTATCTAAGACTTGCTCACCCCAAGACTTAAACTATGGAGGGTGGGGTGACTCAATAATCAAGCGCAGTGATTAATTGGAACATTCACTATCCAGTAATACACCTTGTTGTGTTAAGCACACTGAGATAACACGGGCTGCAACTGGATTCAGCTATGACTGAAATAGACTCTAGATCTTGAAGTTAGTTCAATTTGATTTACTGAACTTGTCACACAGTTAGCACAGTTCTCTGTGGGTTCGACTCTCTGCTAACCTAAGTGACATCTCTCTGTGTGACTGAACCAGACTAGCGTATGCGTTACCTGATACACCTGACTCACTCTGTAGATGTCCCTCGTGGAAAGAGGCAGAGTGTGAGTGCCTCGTGCCTTTTATAGTGGGAAATCACCCCCAAGTGTTCTGCCTGCTGATTGGTTATGTCCTGTTCTCTGTTTTCATTCGCTGCCTGTCTGTATCTCATTATGTGTATGTCTGCATATCATGACACACCTAATGAAGAGTAACATTTGTAGCACGCAATGAGAACTCGTGTTTTCCACTTCATTAGTATCTTGGTAAACTCTCTGTGTGCATGTTACCTTCACAAACACTACATGTCCAATAGAAACTCTAGCATTATGAAGGGATCCAATTTCAAACAGGCCTTTTGCCAGCATATCATCAAAAAACAATGACACAATTTTATCAAATGGATAGAATTTCGGATTACAGCGCACTCTCAGTTTCCATTTCATTTAACACAGAGTGAAGCTCCCTCTGCTGTGACCATGAAACCAGCAACCCACCCCTGAAACCTGAGACTGTGAAATTTGATTGCAAGATAATGCTGTAGTTTCCTATTGGTCAGGCAGTGTTTGAATCAAATGCTGAAAGTAACCCGCACAGAGAGAGTTTACCCAGATACTGATGATGTGCTAAACATTGAGTTCTCATTGGGTGTCAACAAATTTTTATTGTCCATTAGGTTAGAAAGACATTGCTGAATGTCAAATGTTTTAATTAAACACTATAGTAATTTTAAATCATAGAATAGAATCCCTATAGTGCAAAAGGAGGCCATTCGGCCCATCGAGTCAGTACCAGCTGAAAGAGTACCCTACCTGGACCCAATCCCCTGCCCTATCCCCGCACCCCACCTAACCTGCACATCCCTGGACACTAAGGACAATTTATCATGGCCAATCCACCTAACCTGCACATTGTTGGACTGTGGGAGGAAACCGGAGCACCCGGAGGAAACCCACGCACACACGGGGAGAAAATGAAAACTCCACACAGACAGCCAACGAAGTCTGGAATTGAACCTGGGTCCCAGGCACTGTAAAGCAACAGTGCTAACCACTGTACTACCAATGGCACCCAAGATGTTTATTATTTTGAGGGTTTTTTCCTAACTTTAAACACTGGGATGTGTTATTCACTGGGTTCAGTCAGGAACCTATACATTCCACGTGAGAGTATAAAATAGTCATTACTGGACTAGATTTCATTAGCTTAATGCAGAGTAATTTTCCAGTGATATGGATGAACAGGTTGTAGAATTAGGAAAAGTTTCAACCTCCCAGCACTGACCCATCACCTCGTCCTGGTCCCCAAACATGGGTCCCTGTCATGAACCTTAGTTCCTACCCCAGTCCTGAATTGCTCGGAATCTTGGGTTGTTGCAACAAATAACCTGACTACCTTTCCCAAATGCTGGGCCCTGTCCCAAATCCCTGATCCCTATCCTAATCTCAGGTCTCTGGCCCAATTCTTGGTCCCTGTCACATTGCATCTCCAACATTTTATAGAGATCAAACTTCAATCAAGCCTTTTAATCATCGTTACAAAATGGCTGCTAATTCTATAATAACATTATGTGGACCAAAAAGAGTAAGGGAGAAGATGTAGCAGAGAGAGGGGACTGGTGTCAGAAACTGGGAATCTGTGGCTAGGGTTCAAGACTGGGGATGAGGTATCATGCACAGGGAATGCTGAGGTTCAGGGACTGGGGATCAGGAGCTTGGGATATGGGATGTGGATTGGGATAGGAACCTGAGATTGAGACAGCATAGGTTTACATAGGATATACAGACAAAATCAGGCCATTCAGTCCAACTAATCCATGTTGGTGTTCATGCTCCACTCGAGGCTTCTCCCAGCTTTTCTCAAAATAAGGGCAGCATGGTAGCATGGTGGTTAGCACAATTGCTTCACAGCTCCAGGGCCGCAGGTTCGATTCCCGGCTTGGGTCACTGTGCAGATGGTACAAATGACGGTGCTATTCAGGTTTCTGTTCGATTTCTATAAACTCCTTATCTTTCTCGGCAATTTCTTTTTCAGGAAAGTTAATGGGATAATTTTGGGGTTTGTGTGGCCGGTGAAGACCCCTCGGGTGACGCGGGTGTTCTTGGAGGGGTTCGAGAGGAAGGACTGGCGTTGGCGAATATCATAAATTACTATTGGGGGTGGGGGCGGTGGATGGAGACGGTGTCGTGTAGGGGGACGAGATTGAGGGCACAGTTGTTGGCACCTCTTCTCTTCGCTGGCCAGGTACTCCATGAGTCCATTGGTGGTATCGGCATTAGGGTGGGGAGCTCACTTTCGGTGGCGGCCATGCAGTGAATGGTC
The DNA here is from genome assembly GCF_047496885.1 of Scyliorhinus torazame. Taxonomy (NCBI): domain Eukaryota; kingdom Metazoa; phylum Chordata; class Chondrichthyes; order Carcharhiniformes; family Scyliorhinidae; genus Scyliorhinus; species Scyliorhinus torazame. The sequence goes on from NC_092720.1 coordinate 155,019,072, forward strand.
GCACATTTGGTGGCTACGGCTTAAGGGGGATTTTTTCGGTCTGCTCCTGCCCGAAGGGCGTAGTATTTGAGGGCAAAAGATACAGGAGGGCCTGGGGAAGGTAATACTCCTCTGATGTGGCTAGTGGATGGATCCACGGACAAGGAGTGGTGCAAGAAAGAAAGAGCCGTTGGAGCAGGAGAGTTTGCGTGGTACGCGACAGGTAAAGATGGCAGAGGACCAGGGGGCGCACTGCCTGGCCAGTGGTCAGTGGAGCAGTTGGTAGTGTTCCTGATTAATAAGTTTCGGCAGCCGAGGAAAGATGCCCTGGAAGACTTGGACAAGGTGGTGCAACTGCTGAGATCTGGTGTTGCTCTCTTTGGTTGGTTCTTAATTTAGCTCTGTTTAATTATGTTTGCTCAAGAGTCGCCAGGTATCTTTTGACACCGCCACGGGTTTCAGAACCGAATACTGATCAATGACCCGATACACCAGTTAGTAAGTTCAAAATGGGCAGCACGGCAGCATTGTGGAGAGCACAATTGCTTCACAGCTCCAGGGTCCCAGGTTCGATTCCAGCTTGGGCCACTGTCTGTGCGGAGTCTGCACATCCTCCCCGTGTGTGCGTGGGTTTCCTCCGGGTGCTCCGGTTTCCTCCCACAGTCCAAAGATGTGCAGGTTAGGTGGATTGGCCATGCTAAATTGCCCTTAGTGTCCAAAATTGCCCTTAGTGTTGGGTGGGGTTACTGGGTTATGGGGATAAGGTGGAGGTGTTGACCTTGGGTAGGGTGCTCTTTCCAAGAGCCGGTGCAGACTCGATGGGCCAAATGGCCTCCTTCTGCACTGTAAATTCTATGAAAAGCAATGCTCATTTATTTACACACAGTCAAATCTACTCATGCATAAACTCTACAAACTAAACTACCACTATTACTAAAGCCTATACTTCGCTTCGGGCACCCACTCAGTCAGAGGAACAATGGCCGTTGCTCGGTTCTGAGGCTGCTGGGTTGAGCTGTTTACAGGGTAGCAACTAGGAGCGTCTATCTCGTAGCGTGCATTGACTTGGGACTTAGTTGGTCTGGTGTAGCTGCTGGGCAGGTCTCTCTCGTCGGTGAGAGCCAAAGCCAAAGGAGGAAGATTCACCAGAAAGGGCAGGCAGTCAGTGCAGGAATCCCCTGTGGTTGTCCCCCTCTCGAACAGGGTACCGCTTTGGATACTGTCGGGGGGGATAGCCTATCAGGGGAAAACAGCAGCAGCCAGAGCAGTGGCACCACGGCTGGCTCTGACGTTCAGAAGGGAGGGTCAAAGCGCAGAAGAGCAATAGTCATAGGGGACTCTATAGTCAGGGGCACAGATAGGCGCTTCAGTGGACGTGAAAGAGACTCCAGGATGGTATGTTGCCTCCCTGGTGCCAGGGTCCAGGATGTCTCCGAACGGGTAGAGGGCATCCTGAAGGGGGAGGGCAAACAGGCAGAGGTCGTTGTACATATTGGTACTAACGACATAGGCAGGAAGGGGCATGAGGTCCTGCAGCAGGAGTTCAGGGAGCTAGGCAGAAAGTTAAAATACAGGACCTCGAGGGTTGTAATCTCGGGATTACTCCCTGTGCCACGTGCCAGTGAGGCTGGAAATAGGAAGATAGAGCAGCTAAACACGTGGCTAAACAGCTGGTGTAGGAAGGAGGGTTTCCATTACCTGGACCACTGGGAGCTCTTCCGGGGCAGGTGTGACCTGTATAAGAAGGACGGGTTGCATCTAAACCGGAGAGGCATAAATATCCTGGCCGCGAGGTTTGCTAGTGTCACACGGGCGGGTTTAAACTAGTATGGCAGGGGGGTGGGCATGGGAGCAATAGGTCAGAAGGTGAGAGCATTGAGGGAGAACTAGGGAATAGGGACAGTGTGGCTCTGAGGCAGAGCAGACAGGGAGAAGTTGCTGAACACAGCGGGTCTGGTGGACTGAAGTGCATATGTTTTAATGCAAGAAGTATTACGGGTAAGGCAGATGAACTTAGAGCTTGGATTAGTACTTGGAACTATGATGTTGTTGCCATTACAGAGACCTGGTTGATGGAAGGGCAGGATTGGCAGCTAAACGTTCCAGGATTTAGATGTTTCAGGCAGGATAGAGGGGGATGTAAAAGGGAAGGCGGAGTTGCGCTACTGGTTCGGGAGAATATCACAGCTGTACTGCGGGAGGACACCTCAGAGGGCAGTGAGGCTATATGGGTAGAGATCAGGAATAAGAAGGGTGCAGTCACAATGTTGGGGGTATACTACAGGCGTCCCAACAGCCAGCGGGAGATAGAGGAGCAGATAGGTAGACAGATTTTGGAAAAGAGTAAAAACAACAGGGTTGTGGTGATGGGAGACTTCAACTTCCCCAATATTGACTGGGACTCACTTAGTGCCAGGGGCTTAGACGGGGCGGAGTTTGTAAGGAGCATCCAGGAGGGCTTCTTAAAACAATATGTAGACAGTCCAACTAGGGAAGGGGCGGTACTGGACCTGGTATTGGGGAATGAGCCCGGCCAGGTGGTAGATGTTTCAGTAGGGGAGCATTTCGGTAACAGTGACCACAATTCAGTAAGCTTTAAAGTACTGGTGGACAAGGATAAGAGGGGTCCTAGGATGAATGTGCTAAATTGGGGGAAGGCTAATTATAACAATATTAGGCGGGAACTGAAGAACATAGATTGGGGGCGGATGTTTGAGGGCAAATCAACATCTGACATGTGGGAGGCTTTCAAGTGGCAGTTGAAAGGAATACAGGACCGGCATGTTCCTGTGAGGAAGAAGGATAAATACGGCAATTTTCGGGAACCTTGGATGACGAGTGATATTGTAGGCCTCGTCAAAAAGAAAAAGGAGGCATTTGTCAGGGCTAAAAGGCTGGGAACAGACGAAGCCTGCGTGGAATATAAGGAAAGTAGGAAGGAACTTAAGCAAGGAGTCAGGAGGGCTAGAAGGGGTCACAAAAAGTCATTAGCAAATAGGGTTAAGGAAAATCCCAAGGCTTTTTACACGTACATAAAAAGCAAGAGGGTAGCCAGGGAAAGGGTTGGCCCACTGAAGGATAGGCAAGGGAATCTATGTGTGGAGCCAGAGGAAATGGGCGAGGTACTAAATGAATACTTTGCATCAGTATTCACCAAAGAGAAGGAATTGGTAGATGTTGAGTCTGGAGAAGGGGGTGTAGATAGCCTGGGTCACATTGTGATCCAAAAAGACGAGGTGTTGGGTGTCTTAAAAAATATTAAGGTAGATAAGTCCCCAGGGCCTGATGGGATCTACCCCAGAATACTGAAGGAGGCTGGAGAGGAAATTGCTGAGGCCTTGACAGAAATCTTTGGATCCTCGCTGTCTTCAGGGGATGTCCCGGAGGACTGGAGAATAGCCAATGTTGTTCCTCTGTTTAAGCAGGGTAGCAAGAATAATCCCGGGAACTACAGGCCGGTGAGCCTTACTTCAGTGGTAGGGAAATTACTGGAGAGAATTCTTCGAGACAGGATCTACTCCCATTTGGAAGCAAATGGACGTATTAGTGAGAGGCAGCATGGTTTTGTGAAGGGGAGGTCATGTCTCACTAACTTGACAGAGTTTTTCGAGGAGGTCACTAAGATGATTGATGCAGGTAGGGCAGTGGATGTTGTCTATATGGACTTCAGTAAGGCCTTTGACAAGGTCCCTCATGGTAGTCTAGTACAAAAGGTGAAGTCACACGGGATCAGGGGTGAGCTGGCAAGGTGGATACAGAACTGGCTAGGCCATAGAAGGCATAGAGTAGCAATGGAAGGATGCTTTTCTCATTGGAGGGCTGTGATCAGTGGTGTTCCACAGGGATCAGTGCTGGGACCTTTGCTCTTTGTAGTATATATAAATGATTTGGAGGAAAATGTAACTGGTCTGATTAGTAAGTTTGCAGACGACACAAAGGTTAGTAGAATTGCGGATAGTGATGAGGACTGTCGGAGGATACAGCAGGATTTAGATTGTTTGGAGACTTGGGCGGAGAGATGGCAGATGGAGTTTAATCCGGATAAATGTGAAGTAATGCATTTTGGAAGGTCTAATGCAGGTAGGGAATATACAGTGAATGGTAGAACCCTCAAGAGTATTGAAAGTCAAAGAGATCTAGGAGTACGGGTCCACAGGTCATTGCAAGGGGCAACACAGGTGGAGAAGGTAGTCAAGAAGGCATACGGCATGCTTGCCTTCATTGGCCGGGGCATTGAGTATAAGAATTGGCAAGTCATGTTGCAGCTGTATAGAACCTTAGTTAGGCCACACTTGGAGTATAGTGTTCAATTCTGGTCGCCACACTACCAGAAGGATGTGGAGGCTTTAGAGAGGGTGCAGAAGAGATTTACCAGAATTTTGCCTGGTATGGAGGGCATTAGCTATGAGGAGCGGTTGAATAAACTCGGTTTGTTCTCACTGGAACGAAGGAGGTTGAGGGGAGACCTGATAGAGGTGTACAAGATTATGAGGGGCATAGACAGAGTGGATAGTCAGAGGCTTTTCCCCAGGGTGGAGGGGTCAATTACTAGGGGGCATAGGTTTAAGGTGAGAGGGGCAAGGTTTAGAGTAGATGTACGAGGCAAGTTTTTTACGCAGAGGGTAGTGGGTGCCTGGAACTCGCTACCGGAGGAGGTGGTGGAAGCAGGGACGGTAGTGACATTTAAGGGGCATCTTGACAAATACATGAATAGAATGGGAATAGAAGGATACGGACCCAGGAAGTGTAGAAGATTGTAGTTTAGTCGGGCAGCATGGTCGGTACGGGCTTGGAGGGCCGAAGGGCCTATTCCTGTACTGTACATTCCTTTGTTCTTTGTTCTTTGATACCTTTTATATTAAAAAGGGCTTCGCGCGCTTTTGGGCGGACCTTGAACTTGGCCTCAACTAATTGGGTCTTTCTCAATCAGGCGTATCGAGTTTCCTCCAATAGAGGGGTGGTTCCCTGATCGCTGGGCGTGTCCTGGTGACTGTTAGTCTGCTTTTTCTTAGCCTCTTCTGGCGCCGGGGAGTCTGCCTTAACATTGTGTATCTAAATGTTTCCCTTTTGTCCCCGGAGATGGCTCATTAGTATGTAAATCGTTTGGTAGTTTCTGTCCTGTCTGAGAGTTTAATAGAACTAGAACATAGAACATTACAGCGCAGTACAGGCCCTTCGGCCCTCGATGTTGCGCCGACCCGTGAAACCTCTCTAAAGCCCATCTACACTATTCCCTTATCGTCCTTATGTCTATCCAATGACCATTTGAATGCCCTTAGTGTTGGCGAGTCCTCAATCTAAAGCTATATCCCCTCGTGCTAGACATCACCATCCGAGGAAAAAGGCTCTCACTGTCCACCCTATCCAATCCTCTGATCATCTTGTATGCCTCAATTAAGTCACCTCTTAACCGTCTTCTCTCTAACAAAAACAGCCTCAAGTCCCTCAGCCTTTCCTCATAAGATCTTCCCTCCATACCAGGCAACATTCTGGTAAATCTCCTCTGCACCCTTTCCAATGCTTCCACATCCTTCATATAATGCGGCGACCAGAATTGCACGGAATACTCCAAATGCGGCCGCACCAGAGTTTGTACAGCTGCAACATGACCTCATGGCTCCGAAACCCAATCCCTCTACCAATAAAAGCTAACACACCGTACGCCTTCTTAACATCCCACTCAACCTGGGTGGCAACTTTCAGGGATCTATGGACATGGACACCGATATCTCTCTGCTCATCCACACTGCCAAGAATCTTACCATTAGCCCAGCACTCTGTCTTCCTGTTATTCCTTCCAAAATGAATCACCTCACACTTTTCTGCATTAAACTCCATTTGCCACTTCTCAGTCCAGCGCTGTAGCTTACCTATGTCCCTCTGTAACTTGTAACATCCTTCCGCACTGTCCACAACTCCACCGACTTTAGTGTCATCTGCAAATTTACTCACCCATCCTTCTACGTCCTCCTCCAGGTCATTTATAAAAATTACAAACAGCAGTGGCCCCAAAACAGATCCTTGTGGTACACCACTAGTAACTGGACTCCAGTCTGAACATTTCCCATCAACCACCACCCTTTGTCTTCTTCCAGCTAGCCAATTTCTGATCCAAACTGCTAAATCACCCTGAATCCCATGCCTCCGTATTTTCTGCAGTAGCCTACCGTGGGGAACCTTATCAAACGCTTTACTGAAATCCATATACACCACATCAACTGCTTTACCCTCATCCATCTGTTTGGTCACTTTCTCAAAGAACTCAATAAGGTTTGTGAGGCACGACCTACCCTTCACAAAACCGTGTTGACTATCTCTAATCAAATTATCCCTTTCCAGATGATTATACATCCTATCTCTTATAAACCTTTCCAAGATTCTGCCCACAACAGAAGTAAGACTCATTGGTCTATAGTTACCGGGGTTTTCTCTACTCCCCTTCTTGAACAAGGGGACAACATTTGTTATTCTCCAGTCTTCTGGCACTATTCCTGTAGACAAAGATGACTTAAAGATCAAAGCCAAAGGCTCAGCAATCTCCTCCCAGGCTTTCCAGAGAATCCTAGGATAAATCCCATCCGGCCCAGGGGACTTATCTATTTTCACACTTTCCAGAATTGCTAACACCTCCTCCTTATGAACCTCAAGCCCTTCTAGTCTAGTAGCCTGAATCTCAGTATTCTCCTCGATAACATTGTCTTTTTCCTGTGTGAATACTGACGACAAATATTCATTTAGCACCTCTCTAATCATCAGACAGACCTCGCACCTGCTCGTTTCTTAGCATTGTCCAATTTTCCCTGCATTCTTTGCAAGTGTCCATTTTGTAATAGGGACGTGGCCATCCCAGATGGCTCCACTCCCTCCTTGTGATCCTCAACGCGAAGCGTGAAGGATCACATTACTTTGTCGTCTTCATCCTCTGACCACCGGGCACCCATGCTTCGGCTCTACACTGTCCTATCCGATGCAACACAATTTTACCTAAACCATTTTAAATACATTCATTATCATAAAAACTCTGCGGGGCGCTATGATATTAATACATGTATTACAGAAAAATTAAAAAACTGGAACCTCTAACTATTCTCAATAAACTATCCTCATTCAAACAATCCAAAATTACAAACAATCCAAAAATAATGTATACATCTTAAACTGTACAAAATAGCAGCACACAAATTTCTCTGGCCTGGCAGTCAGACACAGGGGTTTACATCTCTTTATTCCATAAAATACATTAAACAAAATGGATGCTCTTTAATCCGTCCCAATGGGTTCGGGGGTCTGGTGAAATCCAAAAATGGGGGGCCTAAATCTGTATACCGGGGTGCGAGAGCGATATGCTCTGTTTCGCCATTTCCTAACTCTAAACGTTTGCACGACGCTGCAAAGTATCGCCTGCACTAAGAGTGCTTCGACTACATATGAGTGAGTACCAGGTGATAAACGTATCACACCAGGTCGGGGTATTGCTAGCTGTCGCTGGGCTAGTTATCTCGGGGTTCCGTGTATTGCAGGGGTGAGAGTCATTTACGGTTTGTGTGGTAGGGGTCAGGGGGGGTAGCGTCCGCGCGCAACTGAAGGGATCCCGCTAAGATCCATGTGAACACGAAGGCTGTCTTCATCTTTGTCGGTCTTCTTTTTTGTCTTCCTCTGGGGTTCCTGGGTTTCCGTATTTCTGTGAGCACAAGCATAATTTCTGTTATTATCTTGCTTAAGATCTCGTATGTCTAACTGTCTGTCCTTTATTGCCAATTTCCCTTTATAATTGGTCACCATCTGTGACTTCCTCATTTAAAAAAAAAACCGAATATTTGGACAAGACATCTAAGAAATTACTGCCGTACTGCGAGCCGTCTCGCAGCCTGTGTGATTTACTATCCCAGTGTTTGAGGATGTAAATAGCATAGAGAATCAACCTAAGCGTTGCCAAAACCAAACAAAAGAATTTTGAACGTAATGAGCCAAAATGGGGTGTGTATGGGTGTGAAATGGGTAGAATCCTCGGGTAGGACGGTGATCAATGCCGTATGTGCTCTACCCGAGCGTAGCTGACCAGAGGAGGGGTCCTCAGGCAGGGTGGGGACCAATGCCGTTTCTCCACTGCCTGAGCAACCGGCAAGAACGGGTAAGAATGTGGTCGTCGTGGGGGGCTGCCTCTCGAATTAGGAGAGCAGCTATGAGTTGTGTTCTGTTGACAAACTAGTTCCTCTGAACTATTGTCTGGGGACAAACCAGTACCTTTAACAAGTTTCTGGGGACAAACTAGTTCCTCTAACAGCCAGGGGACGTTAAAGGAGTGGTGACGTGGGGCAGTGAAAAGCTTTCGGGTTTACGAACAACACTTAATGTTAACACTAACGAACAAACATACAACAAACATGGTGCAGGTGCCATCAGAAAGGACACCGTATCTCTCCATCGGTTCCTTTTTCCCATCATCTGGACACCTCACTGTTCAATAGCGAACAGGGTCGCAAAGGGATTTGTTTGGTGGGAGTCAGACTCTAAGTCATCATCTTCTCCCGGCTGCCAAACTCTTGTCTGTAGTAACCGCGCTAAAGCTGCTTGGGGCGAATTGGGGTCCATCTCATCATTCCGGATGAGCCTGAATGAATTGTCTCGGTGCCAGAACCGTGTGTCGAGGTTGGAGCTACTTTGCTTCAATCCGTAATCGTCGGGCGGTGGGTCTGGGTCAGGGGCTTTGATATAAGTGATCTCAAATGGGTCAGTAGAATCATGCTTGGATTCGCTGGGAATGGGGCCTGGTGCAGGGGTATAGTCGTAACGTGGTGTGCTGTGGCTATCGTCATTGTGATCGCTGCTGGTTGAGGGAAGGGAGAGGCGGAGTCGTGGCTCTGGGGGTGGAGCTGAAGATGTGTCTGAGGATGGGCTGGACTGGTTGGGGGAGGGTAGGAATACGTCATCTGTGGGCGGGACGTGATCGTCTGCTGCTGCGAGCAGGATGTGTGTGTGTGTGGTTATTCTGTGAGGCTTGAGCTGGTTTATATGAAACCCCGCAGACTTACCATTGGGATAGGTTATTTTGTATACTGAGGGGCTGACTGTCCGAAATGGAGTACGGTCACAAATACTTTGGAGAAAGGAATGAACTGGGGTTGTAAAGGGAAAGCATAACTTGTTGCCCTACTGTAAACTCAGTGGCGTGGACTGTTCTGTCGAAACAGGCCTTGCTCTGTTTCTTCCTGGTTCCAAGTCTCACTGCTGCGGTGAGTTGGGCTGCCTTTATGTTCTGTACTAGTTGTATAACCGCGTTTTCATGTGTGAGGGCTGTAACTGCTGGGCTGGCCAAATCCAGTCCTAGTAAATACTCAGTGCCTTTCATGGGGCGTCCGGTCATGAGGGTGTGGGGGGTGTATCCTGTGGACGTGGATACCGTGTTTCTTAAAAACATTAAAGCGAATGGGAGTACTGAATCCCAGGTGCTGTTATTTTGCTGAACCATTTTCCTGAGGGTGGCTTTCAATGTCCCATTCATTCGTTCTACAATACCACTTGACTGGGGGTGGTATGCGATATGGAACTTTTGTCTAATGCCGAAAATCGTGAGGACGTTTTTCATTACACGTCCGGTGAAATGGGAGCCTTGATCGGACTCTATACTACGTGGGAGGCCCCATCTTGTAAAGATGTGGTGTGTTAATATTTTAGCCGTCGTCTTGGCCATATTAGTTCATGATGGAAATGCTTCCACCCATTTTGTGAAGGTGTCTATGACCACCAACACATACTTGTAACCATTTCTGCATGGGGGTAGGGGTCCTGTAATGATCCACAGGAGGCAGGAGTACCGTCACTACGAGTATTTATTTGCAAAAACACTATGTACAAGAGCAGCTCCAAACAGAGCTGTTAGCATTCCAGTCACTTAAGACTGCCTCACAAATCCTACACAGGTGCTTATATGGGCCCCCTCAATGAGCTATCAGTGAGGGAGCTCATACTCCAATTGGCCAACCAATAATGCCAATTGGAGGTCATTACAGGTCCTATATAATCTATCTGGAGATTTGTCCAGGGTCCATTAACGGGGCGGGTATGACGAAGTTGAGCCTTTTTCACATATCTGTCCGGATTGTTCTGGACACAGATTAAACAATTCTCTACGTAGTGTGTGACATCGATTTTTAAATCAGGCCACCAGCAGAGAGGTCTGAGGTGGGTTCAATTCCTTGGTGTCCATGATTGTCATGGAACTGACAAATAATCTGGTTCCTGTCCTGGCTGGGAACTACATAAATGCCATCCTTTAAAATCACACCGTCGTGTGTGGTGATTGCGTTTTTGTATTTATCATACGGGGCTGGGAAGGTATCCGTTAAAACTTCCCTGAGTTTCTCGTCCTCTTTCTGGGCCTTCGCTAAATCCTGAATGTTGGTCTGTGAGACCTGAACCGCGTGTACTGGGGTGCTTTCGGGGGGGTTCCAAAAATAACCATGCCTGTAGCCTGCCTTCGCTAGGGCGTCTGCTTTAACGTTACCGGGGGGGGCAGAACGGTGATGACTGCGAACCTTAATTATTCCGTATTTTCTATCCTTCGCTGTCTCTAAGATATGGCGGAGTAATGGAGCTGAGGGTAGGGGTTTACCGTCCGCGGAAACAAATCCTCTTATTTCCCAGAGTGGTAGGAATTCTGTCAAACTATTACAGACATACAAGCTGTCTGAGTAGATGTCTGCTGCGGCCGGGAACGAATCTGGGTGGTCTACAATATATGCAATCGCTGCTAGTTCTGCTGCCTGCGAGCCTTAAGGAAATTTCATCTAGGGCGTGTCTGAGGCACGTTCAATTTGGCTGGAGACGAAGTTGAATTCAAACTGAGGCTTTATTAGTATCTGAGGTGTGGCCTCCTACAGCAGCTGACAAAATGGCTGCGAGCTGAAGGCCACGCCTATTTATAACCCGGCTCCTGGGCGGAGCTAGCATGCAGGGGCCCAGGTGAACCTGTAGTGCAGGTTCTACCGTACAACCCTTAATATAAGAACACAGTGGTTTACCACATTCACCCCTTGTTAAAATTGAGTCCGGCGGGGGTGGTGGATAACTATATACAATTCGCAATCTTTAATATTTACAGAACGGTAAAAAAATGTCTCTGGTCATCCGGTGGGCCGGTCAGAGGTTCAGCCGGTCCGGCGCCTTGATCGTCCTCTGGGATCGATGAAGTGGAGCAGGCGATGTCGGTGTTGTCGTGGTCGAAGTTGACTCCGGGAGCGTGCCAAAATCATCTTCATCAACGGGGGTGGGCAGGGGGGGGGACGGTCAGTCCTGGGGGGGTGATAGGGGCGGTTGGGAAGGGGAGGGTGGCGCTGGGGGCGGCGGGGGTGCTGTGGGGGCGGAACCTGCTGGTGCCAAGTCCCTGAGGGAGACGGTATCCTGGCGGCCGTCGGGGAATGCCACGTAGGCGTACTGTGGGTTTGCGTGGAGCAGGTGCACCCTCTCCACCAACGGATCCGCCTTGTGGAGCCGCACATGTTTATGGAGAAGCACGGTTCCCGGAGCTGTGAGCCAAGTTGGGAGCGATACCCTGGATGTGGACTTCCTGGGGAAGGTAAAAAACACGTTCATGTGGTGTACTGTTAGTAGCAGTGCAGAGTAATGAGCGAATGGAATGTAGTGCATCAGGGAGGACCTCTTGCCAGCGGGATGCTGGGAGATTCCTGGACCGCAGGGCCAGCTGGACGGCTCTCCATACCGTCCCATTCTCCCTTTCTACCTGTCCGTTTCCCCGGGGGTTGTAGCTCGTTGTTCTGCTGGAGGCGATACCCCTGCTGAGCAGGAACTGACGTAGCTCATCACTCATGAATGAGGATCCCCTGTCACTGTGGATGTAGGCGGGGAAGCCGAACAGAGCGAAGATTGTGTTGAGGGCTTTAATGACGGTGGCAGACGTCATGTCGGGGCATGGGATGGCGAAGGGAAAATGGGAGTAGTCATCGATCACACTGAGGAAATACGTGTGCCTGTTGGAGGAGGGGAGGGGGCTTTGAAATCCACGCTGAGGCGTTCAAAAGGGCTTCACCAGGTGCGCGCGGTCCGGCCGGTAGAAGTGCGGTTTGCACTCCGCACAGACCTGGCAGTCCTTGGTGATCGTCCTTACTTCCTCGACGGAGTAGGGCAAATTTCGTGGAAGTGTTTCGTCTACAGCGTGCATTCCAGTTTTGGCAATATCAGCTCTGATCTGGGCGAAAGCTTGTTGGGCCTCGGCCGTCAGGGGGAAATGAGTGGACTGTATGAGTGGGCGGGCCTTGTCCGCATAGTTTGGGACCCACTGAGCGTAATATGAGAAGAACCCCAGGCAGCGTTTGAGGGCCTTGGGGCAGTGGGGGAGGGGGAGTTCCATGCGGTCGGGATCGGGCCCCAGAACTCCGTTCTGGACCACGTAGCCGAAGGTGGCTGAGCGGTTTGTACGGAACACACACTTCTCCTTGTTATACGTGAGGTTGAGGAGAGTGGCGGTGCGGAGAAATTTAGCGAGGTTGGCGTCGTGGTCCTGCTGATCATGGCCGCAGATGGTCACATTGTCTAGGTACGGAACGTGGCCCGCAAGCCGTACCGGTCGACCATTCAGTCCATCTCCCTTTGGAAGACCGAAACCCCATTGGTGACGCCGAAGGGGACCCTAAGGAAGTGATATAGCTGGCTGTCTGCCTCGAAGGCAGTGTACGGCCGGTCCGATTTACGGATGGGGAGCTGGTGGTAAGCGGATTTCAGGTCCACCGTTGAGAAGACCCGGTACTGTGCAATCTGGTTAACCATGTCAGATATGCGTGGGACGGGGTACGCGTCGAGCTGCGTGTACCTGTTGATGGTCTGGCTGTAGTCCACGACCATTCAGTTTTTCTCCCCAGACTTAACCACTACCACTTGAGCTCTCCAGGGGCTATTGCTGGCCTCAATGTCTCCCTCCCGAAGCAACCGCTGGACCTCGGACCTGATGAAGGCCTTATCCTGGGTGCTATACCATCTGGAAATGGAAAATCACTTATTGTCACAAGTATGCTTCAAATGAAGTTACGGTGAAAAGCCCCTAGTCGACACATTCCGGTGCCTGTTCGGGGAGGCTGTTGCGGGAATTGAACCGTGCTGCTGGCCTGCCTTGGTCTGCTTTCAAAGCCAGCGATTTAACCCCTCCTGGTGGCGACGGGTTTGCAAGCTGGAGTTAGATTGGCAAAGAGGGAAGGAGGATCGACCTTTAGGGTCGCGAGGCTGCACACAGTGAGGGGTGGTCAGGGTACACCGAATTTAAGGGTCAGGCTCTGGAGGTTGCACTGAAAATCCAGGCCAAGGATAAGTGCAGCGTAGATGTTAGGGAGGACGTAGAGGCAAAAACCGTGGAACTCTACGCCTTGGACTGTGAGCGTGACCGTGCAGTACCCCCAGATCGCTACGCAATGGGATCTGGAGGCCAGGGAGATACTTTGATTGGTAGGGTGTACCGTAAGGGAGCAGCGCCTTAACGTATTTGGATGTACAAAGCTCTCGGTGCTCCCGGAGTCCAGTAGGCAGGAGGTCACGTGGCCGTTGACTTTCACGCTGGTGGATGCGTTGGTCAGAGTGTGTGGTCGGGACTGGTCGATTGCCATGGGTGCGAGCCGTGGTTGATCGTCGGTCAAACGCCTTCTCTGCATCCATGGCCACTACTACCTCGACCTCCCGACACTCCGGGGGCATCATAATCACGTTAAGCAGCCTTCTAACATTTGCCACCAACTGCCTACCTTTGACAAATCCGGTTTGGTACTCCATAATCACCTCCGGCACACAGTCTTCAATCCTGGAGGCCAACACTTTGGCCAGCAACTTAGCGTCCACATTGAGCAACGAGATCGGCCTGTAGGACCGACACAGATCCGGGTTTTTGTCCTGCTTCAATATTAACGAACTGGTGGCGTGTGACATCGTCGGGGCAGTATCCCTCGCCTCGTTAAAAACATTAACCAGCAACGGCCCTAATATCCCCAAAAATTTCTTGTAAAATTCTACCAGGAACCCATCCGGCCCCGAAGCTTTACCCGACTGCATTGCCTTCAAGCCCTCAGAAATTTCTTCGGCCCTAATCGGAGCCCCCAGCTCACCCACCTGCTCCCTGCCCACCCTTGGGAAAGTCAGCCCGTCCAAAAAGCGTTTCATCCCCTCGGGCCCCGTGGGGGTCTCCGAGCGGTAAAGTCCGCTATAAAAATCCCTGAACGCCCTATTTAGCCCAGCCGAATCCCCTACCAGGTTCCCATCACATAGATTATCATAGAATTTACAGTGCAGAAGGAGGCTATTCGGCCCATCGAGTCTGCACCGGCTCTTGGAAAGAGCACCCTACCCAAGGTCAACACCTCCACCCCATCCCCACAACCCAGTAACCCCACCCAACACCAAGGGCAATTTTGGACACTAAGGGGCAATTTATCATGGCCAATCCACCTAACCTACACATCTTTCGACTGTGGGAGGAAACCGGAGGAAACCCACGCACACACGGGGAGGATGTGCAGACTCCGCACAGACTGTTACCCAAGCCGGAATCGAACCTGGGACCCTGGAGCTGTGAAGCAATTGTGCTATCCGCAATGCTACCGTGCTGCCCCTAACCTCCGTCGACCAACTTATCGATTCCCCTGGCCGCCTCCCTCTTCCTCAACTGCTGTGCCAGCATTCTGCTGGCCTTCTCCCCATATTCATACAGCGGCCCCCTCGACTTTCTAAGCTGCTCCACTGCCTTGCCCGTGGACAGTACCCCAAACTCCGCCTGCAGCCTCCAACGCTCCCTTAACAGTTCCACCCCTGGGGTCACTGCATACCTCCTGTCTACCCGTAGGATCTCCTTGATCAGTTGGTCCGTCTCTGCCCTGTCTGTCCTGTCCCTATGAGCTCGGATTGAAATCAACTCCTCTCTCACCACTGCCTTCAGCGCCTCCCAGACCACCGCTGCTGAGACTTCCCCCGTGTAATTGACCTGCAAGTAGTCCAGCACACACTTCTTTACTCTCGCACACCGCCTCATCCGCCAACAGGCCCACGTCCAATCGCCACTGCGGGCGCTGGAAGCTCTCCTCGCTGATCTGCAGTTCCACCCAATGTGGGGCATGGTCCGGGACAGTGATGACAGAGGACCCCGTGTCCACCACAGCCGCCAGCAGATCCCTACTCAAAATGAAAAAGTCAATCCGGGAATACATTCTGTGTACATGCGAGTAGAAAGAAAACTCCCTAGCCGTCGGCTGTCTAAACCGCCATGGGTCGATCTTCCCCCTCCCCATCTGCTCCATGAACCCTATCAGCTCCTTTGCCATCGCTGGCACCTTCCCTGTTTTTGAGCATGACCGGTCCAGGCCGGGGTCGATGACCGTATTAAAATCCCCTCCCATCACCAGCTTGTGCGAGTCCAGATCCGGTATCTTCCCCAGTACCCTCCTAATGAAATCAACATTGTCCCAGTTTGGCGCATAGACGTTAACCAATACCACCTTCCTCCCCTCCAGCTTACCGCTCACCATGACATGACGGCACCCCCGTCCGAAACAACACTGCGCGCCTGGAATTGCACCCGCTTATTAATTAAAATCGCCACCCCTCTCGTCTTGGTGTCCAGCCCCGAATGAAAGACCTGACTGACCCAGCCCTTCCTCAGCCTAACTTGATCCGCCACTTTCAGGTGTGTCTCTTGCAGCATCACCACGTCCGCCTTCAGAGCCCTCAGATGCGTGAACACACGGGCCCTCTTGACAGGCCCATTCAGTCCTCTAACATTCCAGGTGATCAGCCTGGTTGGGGGGCACCACGCCCACCCCCCCCCCCCCCCCCCCCCCCCCCCCCCCCCCCCCCCCGATCAGTGGTCGAGCTGGAGGTGGGGATGCTGAAGGTTCAGCAGAAGCCCTTTCTGGGCCCGCTCCCCGCCCATGCATCTCGCTGCCAACTGCCCGCCTCCAGGCAGCCCCCACCCCCGACCTCCTCTCCATCCCCAGACCCAAGTCCCTCCCTCGTCAGCAGCATAGCTCCCCCCCTAGCAACATCACTCTATAGCCCAACCCCTGCCCTGTATTGAACCAGTATACACCCTCCACCGTGCTTCTGTGAACTAGCTCGCCCAGCCAGTGGCCCTCGCCTCCGGCGCCACAAAGTCTCCCAACTATTGTTCTCTACTTCCTTCCTCCCCCGCCCATCGAAACCTCTTCCCTCATCAAACCAAGACCGAACAACCTCCTAATTACCAAAGGAGACAGCCCAAGACAGACAGAGAGCCCACAGCACACCCCTCAATAGTGCAAATTAAAATAATACGAAATAACACATAGAAAGCACCCCACCCCCATCAAAACACCAAAAAAAAAACAACGACCGAATATCTTTTACTCCCCCGTCTTCACCCAAACTTCAAAGACAAACAGAAAAAGAAAGGACAACAATCAAACAATATATACATCGTTCAAAAAAGAAAAAAGAGAAAGACGCTGACGCTTAAGTCCGAAAAAGTCCTCAGTTCTTCGCCAGACCCTTCTTCTTGGCAAAGTCCAACTCCTCTTCGGGTGATTCAAAGTAGTGGTGCTGGTCCTCAAGTGTGACCCAGAGGTGCGCCGAATAGAGGAGCCCAAATTTCACTTTCCTCTTAAACAGGATCTTCTTCATCTGCCCGAAGCCTGCCCTCCTTCTGGCCACCTGCACACTCAGGTCCTGATAGACACGCAGTATACTACTGTCCCACGTGCAGCTCCTGGTACGTTTGGCTCACTGGAGGACACATTCTTTATCCAGAAATCTGTGGAACCTCACCACCATCACCCTTGGGGGGGTCCCCCGGCCGTGGCTTCCTCGCCATCGCCCTGTACGTCCTGTCCACCTCCAGCGGGCGGGAAAAAGCCCCCTCCCCTAGAAGCTTCTGGAACATATTTACCACAAACGTGCCCGCATCAGTCCCCTCAGGGAGACCGACAATTCTCAAATTCTGTCAGCGCGCTCTGTTCTCAGCTCTCCCACTTTTTCCAGCAGCCTCTTCTGCTGATCCTTCAGCAACCCCGCCTCCAGCTCGACCACCGTTTGGTGCTCCTCCTGGTCCGCCAGCGCTTTCTCCAACTTCTGGATCGTCCGATCCTGGGCATCCAGCCTACGTTCCATCCAATCAATCGACTCCTTTATTGGGTCGAGACAATCTTGTTTCTGTCTGGCGAAGCCCTCTTGAATGACCTGCATCAGCTCCTCCATCGATGGCTGGGCCGTCGCAGCAGGGGTACGAACCTCGGCCATGTTAACTTCAGCAGCCACTTCTAACCAGCCTTTGCTTATCTTTCTGTTTCTTCCATTACGGTCCCTCGGGGTTCTCTGGTCCATGCACCAGTGTGTGGATCCAGTACTTAAATGTCCGCACTTTCCAAGTCAAGACTCAAAACCATGAAAAAGTCGGGTAAAAAGGTCCAAAAGCCCGGCCAGAGCGGGAGCCACCAAGTATGCGACCTACTCCCTCATAGCCACCACCGGAAGTCCAATGGGCAGAGCTATGTTTTGGCCTTTGCCGCCCTGATAGCTCGGGGATGAATTTTGCTAGGGTGGCAGGACTCGGAGACGCCGAATTCAGGAGTATGAGTGACCTGCAGAATTCCTGAGGTTGGAAAAGGTCAAGTTCACCCTGAAGGGGTCGGCAGAGAGATTCACCAGGAGCTGGAAGCCGTTTATTGATTCCTTTAAGGAGGATTGAAGGGTCAGCAGGGGTTAAGAGGGTTAAAATGGGAAAGGTGGATGTGAGGAGGGGTTGGCGTAAGGGGAGCACTGAGGGGAGGGTTGTTTATTGTTTATTGAATTGTTTTGTTCTTCTGATTTTTTTTGTATACGTGAAAATGCCTGTATATGTGAATACTTTCAAAATAAACAAAGAAAAGAACAGCGATAAAGCAGGAGTAAAGATTTTGAACTGGGGAAGACAAATTTTGCAGAAATGAGAAGGAACTTGGCTGAGGTGGACAGGCCAACACGGCTTTCAAATGAATCTGTGGAAAACCAGTGGGAAGCACTAAAAGGAGAGATCCTAAAGGTGCAAAGTCACCATGTCCCCTCCAAAAATAAGAGTTGTACTGCCAAATGTAGACCCTCCTGGTTGTCTAGAGAAATACAGGGAAGATCAAACAGAAAAAGAAAGCATTTGAAAGGCACAAAAAAGGAAGCATTGCAGATAGCCGAGACAAGTACAGTGCAAGGGAAATAAGGAAATCAAAGACAGAGCATGCACAAAGATTAGCAAGTAAAGTTAAAGATAAACCTCATATGTTTTACCAATATATTAATGGTAAACAGTTAAGGAAAAAATGGGACCTATCAGAGATGAAGAGGAGAACTTGTGTGTAGATGTAGAGGCTGTGGGAAGGATTTTAAATGAATTTTGTCTCCGTGTTTTCAAAGGAAATGTATGGTGCAGATATAGTAGCCCAGGAGGAGACCTGTGAGATACTTGATGGGATAATCATAAAGGGAGAAGAAGTACTCAAAGGATGGGAATCCTTGAATATTGATAAGTCGCCAGGGCCAGATGGATTGTTTCCAAGGTTGCTGAAGAAGGTCAGGGAGGAGATAGCAGATGCTCTGAGGAGGATTCTCCAAACCTCACAGAGGAATTGGAGAAATGCAAATGTGATCCCATTGTTTCATAAGGGATTGAAGGAAATACCAAACAATTCTAAGCCAGCTAGTCTTACATCAGTAGTGGGCAAATTACTAGAACCAATCCTGAGTGATGGGATTGACCATCACATAGAAAGGCATAGACCAGTAAGGATAGTCTTCATAGATTGTTAAAGAAAGGTCTTGCCTCATGAATTTGATGGAATACTTTGAGGAAGTGCGAAGAAGGTAGTGCAGTGGATGTTGTTTCGACACTACCTTGTCCTGAACTACCTGGGCGGCAGGTGCGGAAAGGTCGAGACCTGTCTACGTACAAAGTCCCTCACCTGTAGGTAACAGAACCCATTCCCACCGGGCAGCTCAAACTCCTCCTCCAGTTCTTCCAGACCCAAAAAGCCCCCGTCTACAAACAAATCCTCAAACTGCTCAATCTCCGCCCACTGTCACTTCAGAACAGTTCACCCCATCCAGTCCCCCTGGAACAAATCATAGGACATAGAACATAGAACAATACAGCGCAGGACAGGCCCTTCGGCCCACAATGTTGCACCGAAACAAAAGCCATCTAACCTACACTATGCCATTATCATCCATATGTTTATCCAATAAACTTTTAAATGCCCTCAATGTTGGCGAGTTCACTACTGTAGCAGGTAGGGCATTCCACGGCCTCACTACTCTTTGCGTAAAGAACCTACCTCTGACCTCTGTCCTATATCTATTACCCCTCAGTTTAAAGTTATGTCCCCTCGTGCCAGCCATATCCATCCGCGGGAGAAGGCTCTCACTGTCCACCCTATCCAACCCCCTGATCATTTTGTATGCCTCTATTAAGTCTCCTCTTAACCTTCTTCTCTCCAACGAAAACAACCTCAAGTCCATCAGCCTTTCCTCATAAGATTTTCCCTCCATACCAGGCAACATCCTGGTAAATCTCCTCTGCACCCGCTCCAAAGCCTCCACGTCCTTCCTATAATGCGGTGACCAGAACTGTACGCAATACTCCAAATGCGGCCGTACCAGAGTTCTGTACAGCTGCAACATGACCTCCCGACTCCGGAACTCAATCCCTCTACCAATAAAGGCCAACACTCCATAGGCCTTCTTCACAACCCTATCAACCTGGGTGGCAACTTTCAGGGATCTATGTACATGGACAACTAGATCCCTCTGCTCATCCACACTTTCAAGAACTTTACCATTAGCCAAATATTCCGCATTCCTGTTATTCCTTCCAAAGTGAATCACCTCACACTTCTCTACATTAAACTCCTTTTGCCACCTCTCAGCCCAGCTCTGCAGCTTATCTATATCCCTCTGTAACCTGCTACATCCTTCCACACTATCGACAACACCACCGACTTTAGTATCGTCTGCAAATTTACTCACCCACCCTTCTGCGCCTTCCTCTAGGTCATTGATAAAAATGACAAACAGCAACGGCCCCAGAACAGATCCTTGTGGTACTCCACTTGTGACTGTACTCCATTCTGAACATTTCCCATCAACCATCACCCTCTGTCTTCTTTCAGCTAGCCAATTTCTGATCCACATCTCTAAATCACCCTCAATCCCCAGCCTCCGTATTTTCTGCAATAGCCTACCGTGGGGAACCTTATCAAACGCTTTGCTGAAATCCATATACACCACATCAACTGCTCTACCCTCGTCTACCTGTTCAGTCACCTTCTCAAAGAACTCAATAAGGTTTGTGAGGCATGACCTACCCTTCACAAAGCCATGCTGACTATCCCTGATCATATTATTCCTATCTAGATGATTATAAATCTTGTCCCTTATAATCCCCTCCAAGACTTTACCCACTACAGACGTGAGGCTCACCGGTCTATAGTTGCCGGGGTTGTCTCTGCTCCCCTTTTTGAACAAAGGGACCACATTTGCTGTCCTCCAGTCCTCTGGCACTATTCCTGTAGCCAATGATGACATAAAAATCAAAGCCAAAGGTCCAGCAATCTCTTCCCTGGCCTCCCATAGAATCCTAGGATAAATCCCATCAGGTCCCGGGGACTTATCTACTTTCAGCCTGTCCAGAATTGCCAACACCTCTTCCCTACGTACCTCAATGCCATCTATTCTATTAGCCTGGGGCTCAGCATTCTCCTCCACAACATTATCTTTTTCCTGAGTGAATACTGACGAAAAATATTCATTTAGTATCTCGCCTATCTCTTCAGACTCCACACACAATTTCCCATCCCTGTCCTTGACTGGTCCTACTCTTTCCCTAGTCATTCGCTTATTCCTGACATACCTATAGAAAGCTTTTGGGTTTTCCTTGATCCTTCCTGCCAAATACTTCTCATGTCCCCTCCTTGCTCGTCTTAGCTCTCTCTTTAGATCCTTCCTCGCTACCTTGTAACTATCCATCGCCCCAACCGAAACTTCACACTTCATCTTCACATAGCCCTCCTTCTTCCTCTTAACAAGAGATTCCACTTCCTTGGTAAACCACGGTTCCCTCGCTCGACGCCTTCCTCCCTGTCTGACCGGTACATACTTATCAAGAACACGCAGTAGCTGATCCTTGAACAAGCCCCACTTATCCAGTGTGCCCAACACTTGCAGCCTACTTCTCCACCTTATCCCCCCCAAGTCACGTCTAATGGCATCATAATTGCCCTTCCCCCAGCTATAACTCTTGCCCTGCGGTGTATACTTATCCCTTTCCATCATTAACGTAAACGTCACCGAATTGTGGTCACTGTCCCCAAAGTGCTCTCCTACCTCCAAATCCAACACCTGGCCTGGTTCATTACCCAAAACCAAATCCAACGTGGCCTCGCCTCTTGTTGGCCTGTCAACATATTGTTTCAGGAAACCCTCCTGCACACACTGTACAAAAAACGACCCATCTATTGTACTCGAACTATATATTTTCCAGTCAATATTTGGAAAGTTAAAGTCTCCCATAATAACTACCCTGTTACTTTCGCTCATATCCAGAATCATCTTCGCCATCCTTTCCTCTACATCCCTAGAACTATTAGGAGGCCTATAAAAAACTCCCAACAGGGTGACCTCTTCTTTCCTGTTTCTAACTTCAGCCAATACTACCTCGGAAGAAGAGTCCCCATCTAGCATCCTCTCCGCCACCGTAATACTGCTCTTGACTAGCAGCGCCACACCTCCCCCTCTTTTGCCTCCTTCTCTGAGCTTACTAAAACACCTAAACCCCGGAACCTGCAACATCCATTCTTGTCCCTGCTCTATCCATGTCTCCGAAATGGCCACAACATCGAAGTCCCAGGTACCAACCCACGCTGCCAGTTCCCCTACCTTGTTTCGTATACTCCTGGCATTGAAGTAGACACACTTCAAACCACCTACCTGAACGCTGGCCCCCTCCTGCGACGTCAAATCTGTGCTCCTGACCTCTATACTCTCATTCTCCCTTACCCTAAAACTACAATCCAGGTTCCCATGCCCCTGCTGCATTAGTTTAAACCCCCCCAAAGAGCACTAACAAATCTCCCCCCCAGGATATTTGTGCCCCTCAGGTTCAGATGTAGACCATCCTGTCTGTAGAGGTCCCACCTTCCCCAGAAAGAGCCCCAGTTATCCAAAAATCTGAAACCCTCCCGCCTGCACCATCCCTGTAGCCACGTGTTTAAATGCTCTCTCTCCCTATTCCTCATCTCACTATCACGTGGCACGGGCAACAACCCAGAGATAACAACTCTGTTTGTTCTAGTTCTGAGCTTCCATCCTAGCTCCCTGAAAGCCTGCCTGACATCCTTGTCCCCTTTCCTACCTATGTCGTTGGTGCCAATGTGGACCACGACTTGGGGCTGCTCCCCCTCCCCCCTAAGGACCCGGAAAACACGATCCGAGACATCACGTACCCTTGCACCTGGGAGGCAACATACCAAACGTGAGTCTCTCACGCTCCTACAAAATCTCCTATCTGTGCCCCTGACTATAGAGTCCCCAATTACTAATGCTCTGCTCCTCTCCCCCCTTCCCTTCTGAGCAACAGGGACAGACTCCGTGCCAGAGGCCCGTACCCCATGGCTTACCCCTGGTAAGTCGTCCCCCCCACAAGTATCCAAAGCGGTATACTTGTTTCTCAGGGGAACGACCGCAGGGGATCCCTGCACTGACTGTTTTTTCCCAGTCCCTCTTACAGTTACCCACCTATCTCCAATCTTTGGTGTAACTAATTCCCTGAAGCTGCTATCTATGACCCCTTCTGCCTCCCGAATGATCCGAAGTTCTTCCAACTCCAGCTCCAGTTCCCTAACTCGGTCTTGGAGGAGCTGGAGATGGCAGCACTTCCTGCAGGTAAAATCAGGAGGGACACTAACTGCATCCCTCACCTCAAACATCCTGCAGGAGGAACATTGTACTCCCTTCCCTGCCATTCCTCTAACTTTCTACCAAGATCTGGCTAACAACTAAATTAAATTTTTATAAAAAATAATAATAATATAATAAAAATATGGTACTTACCTCAGACCAATGGGTTTTATTATTAGGTTAGAGGAGGAGGGCGGGTGGGAGACACTACACGTGTAGTGTCTCGGGTTTCCTCTCCACCAGAATTTATTGGTGAGGGTCTTCCCAGACGTCCGCGGGTCGACTTCCTGATCCCGCCTAAAAAACTAATTTTTAAAAAAAAAGAAAAATTCTCAGCTCCTGCTGAAATTGACTAACCAGCCAGCTGTTCTCACGCCGCCGAAATCGACTGGCCTGCCCCTGCAAAGAGAAGTGCTTTTAAAGGTTGACTTACCTCCCAGCAACCTCCTTCCGCAATGCTCCCGCTGAAACTGACTAACCAGCTGCTCTCACGCCGCCGAAATCGACTGGCCTGCCCCTGCAAAGAGAAGTGCTTTTAAAGGTTGACTTACCTCCCAGCAACCTCCTTCCGCAATGCTCCCGCTGAAACTGACTAACCAGCTGCTCTCACGCCGCCGAAATCGACTGGCCTGCCCCTGCAAAGAGAAGTGCTTTTAAAGGTTGACTTACCTCCCAGCAACCTCCTTCCGCAATGCTCCCGCTGAAATTGACTAACCAGCTGCTCTCACGCCGCCGAAATCGACTGGCCTGCCCCTGCAAAGAGAAGTGCTTTTAAAGGTTGACTTACCTCCCAGCAACCTCCTTCCGCAATGCTCCCGCTGAAACTGACTCACCACTCACCAGCTGTTCTCCCGCCGAAATCGACTGGCCTGCCCCTGCAAAGAGAAGTGCTTTTAAAGGTTGACTTACCTCCCAGCAACCTCCTTCCGCAATGCTCCCGCTGAAACTGACTAACCAGCTGCTCTCACGCCGCCGAAATCGACTGGCCTGCCCCTGCAAAGAGAAGTACTTTTAAAGGTTGACTTACCTCCCAGCAACCTCCTTCCGCAATGCTCCCGCTGAAACTGACTCACCACTCACCAGCTGTTCTCCCGCCGAAATCGACTGGCCTGCCCCTGCAAAGAGAAGTGCTTTTAAAGGTTGACTTACCTCCCAGCAACCTCCTTCCGCAATGCTCCCGCTGAAACTGACTAACCAGCTGCTCTCACGCCGCCGAAATCGACTTGGTGAGGCTGCATCTGGAGTATTGTGTTCAGTTTTGATCTCCTTACCTGAGAAAGGACATATTGGCACTGGAGGGAGTGCAGAGGAGATTCACTAGTTTGATCCCAGAGTTGAGGGGATTAGATTATGACGAGAGGTTGAGTCGACTGGCACTGTACTCATTGGAGTTTAGAAGGATGCGGGGGGGATCTTATTGAGACATAAAATTATGAAGGGAATAGATAGGATAGATGCGGGCAGGTTGTTTCCACTGGTCGGGGAAAGCAGAACTAGGGGGCATAGCCTCAAAATAAGGGGAAGTAGATTTAGGACGGAGTGTTGGAGGAACTTCTTCACCCAAAGGGTTGTGAATCTCTGGAATTCCTTGCCCAGTGAAGCAGTTGAGGCTCCTTCTTTAAACGTCTTTAAGAAAAAGATAGATACCTTTCTAAAGAATAAAGGGATTCGGGGATACAGTGTACGGGCCGGAGAGTGGATCTGAGTCCACAAAGATCAGCCATGATCTCATTAAATGGCGGAGCAGGCTCGAGGGGCCAGGTGGCCTACTCCTGTTCCTAGTTCTTATGTTCTTATGTAATTGTAAAGCCTTTAACCTGATGTGATACTGTTTAAAGGTGTTAAGTCTCTTGGAAGTTTGAAGGAACATTTTGAGGAATTATTTACTTTCTGAGTAAATATTTTCTGAGTTATCTTTGAAGTAAGGGGTGTTAAGAGATCCAATGTTTATTCAAGATGTTAAGTTGAGTTCATGGAATAAACATTGTTTTGTGTTTAAAAACCCACGTGTCCATAATTGTAATCCCACACCGAAGAAACAAGCCGTGTGCTAGGAAAAGCAACAAATACATTAAAGGGGGAGGTTGGATGAACTCCATGATACATTTTGGGGTTCTGAAAACACTTCATCCATAACAATTGGGGGCTCGAGGGGGATAAAAGTCTATCTATTGGATTGGCTTTTGTGAACTTAAAGACAGTGAAGGATTGTTGCTTTTCTGGTGTGGTATTTTAGTTTAAGTGGAGAGAGTGTTGTGAACAGTGGCTCTTTCAGAGGCTCAGAAGTTTCTTGGGGTGGAGAATGTCACACGTAGTACTTTACGGACAGAAACAAAAAGCAGACTGTTAGATTTGGCAAGAACATTGCGGTTAACATTACCTGACAAAATGCGAAAAGATGAGGTAATTCTGGCGGTGGTTAAGCATTTAAAGTTGCCTGAGACAGAGTTTGACTCATTGGAAATGGCAAAACTTCAGTTGCAAATTAAACAAATGGAACATGAGAAAGAATTAAAGCGGCTTGAATACGAGGGTGAGAGAGAGGAAAAAGAAAGAAAAAGAGAGAGAGAGGAAAAAGAAAGAGAAAGAGAGAGAGAGGAAAAAGAAAAGGTGAGAGAAGAAAGGAGAAAAGAAAGAATAGCCCTAGCAGAACAAAAAGAAAAAGAAAGGGAGATACAGATCAGGGAAAAAGATAAAGAGAGGGAGTTTGAACTTCAGAAAATGGCCATGAAACATGACAATCAGTTAAAATTGGCAGACATGAAGGGAAACGTACAGTTGGATGATAGTGATGAGGATAGTGAGAAAGAGCGTTATAGTCAAAGGCTTGGTGGGAATCTATTTAAATATGTCCAAGCATTGCCAAGGTTTGACGAGAAGAGAAGGAAGTGGAAGCCTTTTTCATTTCATTTGAGAAGGTAACTAAACAAATGAAATGGCCAAAGGACATGTGGGTGTTACTAATTCAAACAAAGCTGGTAGGTAGAGCTAGTGAAATGTTTGCATCACTACCGGAGGAGGTATCTGGAACGTATGAGGAGGTGAAGAAATCCATCTTAAGTGCATATGAGCTAGTGCCTGAAGCTTACAGACAAAGGTTTAGAAATTTAAAGAAAGAATTTGGTCCAACATACATGGAGTTTGAAAGGCTCAAACAGGTGGATAGGTGGATAAGGAAAATAGACCAAACGTATGAAGCTCTCAGAGAAATTATACTTTTGGAGGAGTTTAAAAATTCAATTCCTGATGTAGTGAGAACTCATGTGGAAGAACAGAGGGTTAAAACTGCGAGATTAGCAGCGGAAATGGCAGATGATTATGAATTAGTTCATAAATCAAAGATTGGTTTCCGACATCAGTTTCAGCCTGTGAGGGGTAGAAACTGGGGACATGAGAAATACTCAAGTGGTAAAGGTAAAGGTAAAGGTGATCTGATGGGAGACAATAAAGGGAGAGTACCTCAGATTAAAAAAGAAATCCAGGAGGGTGGAAAAGAAATGAAAAGTTTCAGATGTTTTCACTGTAATAAACTAGGCCATGTAAAGTCACAGTGTTGGTGGTTGAAGAAAAGCACTGGGAAGGCTGATGTGTAAAACAGGATAAGACAGTGGGGTTTGTTAGAGTGGTAAAGGAAAGCCCAAGGGAAGCGAAGGAGGTGCAAACAATTGTACAAGCTGTTCAAGAAGTAATTGTTAAGGTGCCACATGTCTTTAAATAATTTACTTGTGTAGGTAAAGTTTACTCATGTGTATCAGGAGGAGCAGGTAAAGAAGTCACAATTTTAAGAGATACAGAGGCTAGTCAATCTTTAATGGTAAGAGATGAGGAATTATGTAGTTTGGTAGGAATGTTGCCAAAAAAGGTGGTGACATGTGGAATTCAGGGTGAGAGGAGTAGCGTTCCATTATATAAGGTAAGGTTGGAAAGTCCAGTGACGAGTGGTGAAGTGGTAGTAGGAGTAATAGATAAACTATCTTGTCCAGGAATACAGTTTATCTTGGGTAATGATATAGCTGGATCGCAGGTGGGAATGATGCCTACTGTGGTTGATAAGCCATTGGAAAATCATTGGAAAACTGAAGTATTGAAGGACGAATATCCTGGGAATTTTCCAGATTGTGTAGTAACAAGGTTGCAAAGTCACAGGCTAAGACAAGAGGAGAAATCAAAGAGTGAAGATAAAGTTGAAGTGCAATTATCAGAAATGATTTTTGATCAGATGGTTGAAAAAGAACAAGAACAGGTGGAGGATGAGGAGGATATTTTTAGTTCAGGAAAATTGGTGGAGTTACAACAGAAAGATGTAGAAATAAAACGGATATTTCAGAAAGCATATGCGGAAGAGGAATCTAAGACTATACCAGAGTGTTATTACCGTAAAAATGATGTCTTGATGAGAAAATGGCGACCTTTACATATGCAGGCGGATGAAAAGTGGGCAGAAGTTCATCAAGTAGTATCGCCGGTAGGGTATAGAAAGGAGGTGTTGCGAGTTGCACATGAGGTACCAGTGGGAGGTCATTTGGGAATAAGGAAAATTCAAGCTAAAATTCAGAAACATTTTTATTGGCCTGGACTACATAAAGATGTAGTTAAATTTTGTCAATCATGTCACACATGTCAAGTGATAGGGAAACCTCAAGCAGTGATAAAACCAGCGCCCTTAATACCCATTCCAGCATTTGAGGAACCTTTTACAAGGGTCCTAATCGATTGTGATGGATCGCTTCCTAAAACAAAAAGTGAGAATCAATATCTTTTGACTATATTGGATGTGTCTACTTGGTTTACAGAGGCCATTCCAATACGTAATATTACAGATAAAAGGATTGTGGAGGAGTTACTTAAATTCTTTACTAGATATGGACTACCCACAGAAATTCAATCGGATCAAGGAACAAATTTTACTTCAAAGTTATTCAAAGAAGTTATGGATAGCTTTGGAATAAAACAATTTAAATTAACTGCGTACCATCCAGAATCGCAGGGAGCATTAGAAAGGTGGCATCAGACATTAAAGACAATGTTGAGGGCGTATTGTCAAGATTATCCAGAGGATTGGGATAAAGGAATCTCATTTGTATTGTTTGCAATTAGGGATGCACCAAATGAATCTACCAAATTTAGTCCTTTTGAACTAATTTTTGGTCATGAGGTAAGAGGACCACTTAAATTGATTAAGGAAAAATTGATGGGTGAGAAATTGGAAATTACACTATTGGATTACGTGTCAAATTTTAGGGAATGATTAAATAGAGCGGGTGAATTGGCCAGACAACATTTGAAAGTTGCACAAAATGTGATGAAACGGGTAGCGGACAAGAAATCCAAAGTTCGTAGTTTTGCCAGTGGGGATAAAGTTTTAATGTTGTTACCAGTGGTAGGGGAGCCTTTAAAAGCTAGGTTTTGTGGACCGTATCAGATTGAAAGGAAATTAAGTGAGGTGAATTATGTGGTAAAAACACCAGATAGAAGGAAGACTCACCGAGTGTGTCATGTGAATATGCTTAAAAGGTACTTTGAAAGGGAAGGAGAGAAAAAGGAGGTTTTAATGATTCTAACTCAAAGTGACAAACCAAATCCAGATGACTGTGAATTTGACATACCTCAAATTAAATTGGAAAATGAGTCTGTTCTTAAAAATTGGGATGAATTGTCCAGTTACCTTCCAGAGCAAAAAACGACTGACCTGAGTTATTGATATCACATGGGCAAGTTTGTAGAGATAAATTGGGAAGTACTAAAATGGCTATACATGCTGTTCCTATCAAACAACATCCATATAGACTTAATCCTTTAAAATTGGCACAGGTTAACAAAGAGATTGAGAGTATGCTAAAAAATGGCATAATTGAAGTGGGTTGTAGCCAATGGAGCTCACCCATAGTAATGGTACCTAAACCAGAAGGTACCCAACGGTTGTGTGTGGACTATCGAAAGGTGAATGCAGTTACAAGAACGGACTCTTATCCTATCCCACGTTTGGAGGATTGCATTGAGAAAGTGGGACAATCCACTTTTATTTCCAAATTGGATTTACTGAAAGGTTACTGGCAGGTACCTTTATCTGAAAGGGCGAAGGAGGTTTCAGCTTTTGTGACTCCAGATGGTATATACCAATTCAAAGTTATGCCATTTGGCATGAAAAATGCCCCAACAACATTTCAACGGTTAACTAACACAGTCGTTTCAGGATTACCCAATTGTGCGGTATACATCGACGATCTGGTAATTTTCAGCCAGACATGGAAAGAACATTTAAAACATCTGAGGGAGTTATTCGATCGACTTCAGGAGGCGGGTTTGATGATAAATCTAGCCAAAAGTGAATTTGGAAAAGCCCAAGTCACTTTCCTTGGCCATACAATCGGACAGGGTCGACTGGTCCCACGGGATGTGAAAACGAAAGTTATTGGGGAGTTTCCGATACCCTCGACACGACAGGAAATAATGTGATTCATGGTATGAGTGGATTTTACCGGAAATTTGGAATAAATTCTAGTAGTGTGGTCGCTCCACTGACGGACTTGCTCAAGAAGCGTAACAAATTCCAGTGGACAGCGGAGTGTCAAGAGGCATTTGATGGCCTGAAGGCTGTGTTAACCACTGCTCCTGTGTTAGTCATCCCAAATTATACCAAACCCTTCAAAGTGGTTGTTGATGCGAGTGATGTGGGCGTAGGTGCGGTGCTTCTACAAGACGACGACGAAGGGCTAGAGCGGCCTGTTGGTTATTTTTCAAAGAAATTGAATTCTCACCAGAAAACGTATTCCACGATTGAGAAGGAGACTTTGAGTTTGGTGCTGGCTTTGCAACATTTTCACATTTATGTGACCAGCAATCCATCTGACACCGTTATATATACTGATCACAATCCGTTGACGTTTTTGGAGCGATTCCGGAATAATAATGCAAGGCTGTTTCGCTGGAGTTTATTGTTACAGCCATTTCATTTTTAAAAAGTATATGTGGCAGGACGGGAAAATATGATAGCCGATGCTCTGTCACGAATGTGATCAATTGAGAAGGTTTTTGGTTGGAGGAAGAAGAACAAAGAAAAATGGACTATATTATTATACCTGTTTGCATGTGTTGTTTTTTTTTAAAAACGAAAAGGTATATTTACTGTGTACATTTCTTAGTGGATGGTGCAAAAGTGAAAAGTGAAACCATCTTGAAGTTGATGATTTATTTATTTTTCTTGGGGGGAGGTGTCATGTGAGAGTACCTTTAAGACATGGATGTTTAAGCAATGTACCTTTAAGAAAACAGTGATGTCAGAGAGTGGGTGGAGCTGAGCTCAGGTCAGCCATTTTGGAAGCTTCAGTTTGAAAAAGCAGCTTGTGTGTGTCTGTGTGTTTCCAGAGAGCTGCAGTTTTTGTTGTTTAGTTTTATAGTTTGAAAAGAGCTTGGGAGTGTCTGTGTTTGCTGTGAGCTGGATCTCTGCCATGAAAGACTATCTCTGGATCATTTGGGTGACTTAAACTCATAACTGTAAAGCCTATAACCTGATGTGATTCTGTTTAAAGGTGTTAAGTCTCTTGGAAGTTTGAAGGAACATTTTGAGGAATTATTTACTGTTGCAATATTTTCTGAGTTATCGTTGAAGTAAGGGGTGTTAAGAGATCCAATGTTTATTCAAGATGTTAAGTTGAGTTCATGGAATAAACAGTGTTTTGTGTTTAAAAACCCATGTGTCCGTAATTGTAATCCCACACCTAGGGAACAAGCTGTGTGCTAGGAAAAGCAATAAATACATTAAAGGGGGAGGTTGGTTGAACTCCATGATACATTTTGGGGTTCTGAAAACACCTCGCCCATCACAAAATACAGAAAGGGAACATCTTCTCCAGAGTTCAATGTCCTCCTGCTCCTGCCAGTTCATTGTCTTTTGTAAAGTCCATCGCCTCCTCTGGCAACCCAAAGTGGAGTTCCTGAACTTTATATGTTACCCACAGGTGCGCTGAGTACAGCATTCCAAACTTCACCCCCTTCTTAAAGAGGGCTGACTTCACCTTATTGAAGCTCGCTTTCCTTTTTGCCAGCTCCGCATCCAGGTCCTGATAAACACGCAGCTCACTATCTTCCCAGGTGCCTCGTCTGCCTGGCCCACCTCAAAATCCATTCTTTATCAAAGAACCGGTGCAGGTGCACCACCATTGCCCTTGGCGGCTAATTTCCCTGCGTCTTCCTCATCAGTGCCCTGTGTGGCCGGTCCACCTCCAGGTGCCGAACAAATGCCCCCTCTCCCAGCAACTTCTCGTCGCTCCACATACGTGCGGCGTCCACTCCCTCGCTATCCTCCACGATCCCCAGGTTCTGCCTGCATGATCGATTCTCCAGTTCCTCCACCTTGTCCTGCAGCCTTCTCTGTTGATCTCGCATCAACCCCATCTCCACTGCCATCAAGGCAAATTGCTCCTTGCGCTCCCCACCACCTCCTCCACTTCTGGATCACCTGGCCCAGAGCCTACAGGCTCATCTCCACGCAGTCGATCCCCAACTTTATCGGGTCCATCACCCTGGCCAGGTCCTCCAAGTTTTATTTCCTTTGCTGGACAAATTTCTTATGGAGCTAGCTGCTCCATTGACCTCTGAGTAGGCATGATCGGTCCCGACCCTCTGCCATCTTCTCCTGTGTTGCAGGCACCGCAGCTTTCGACGATTGTTCCCTCCTTTTTCAACCACTTATGATCCACAGATCCATACACCGGTGGGACACTGGATTTTAGTAAGGCATTTGATAAGGTTCCCCATGGTAGGCTTATGCAGAATGTAAGGAGGCATGGGATAGTGGGAAATGTGGCCAGTTGGATAATGAACTGGCTAACCGATAGAAGTCAGAGAGTGGTGGTGGATGGCAAATATTCAGCCTGGATCCCAGTTACCAGTGGTGTACCGCAAGGATCAGTTCTGGGTCCTCTGCTGTTTGTGATTTTCATTTCTGAATTTGAAAAAGGTCCTGTGTTCGGCACCAGCCTTAGGTATTCCAAACAACGGAAAACCTTTTCCCATGTTTGTTCATGAAAGAGATGGTTACATGACTGCAGTACTAGCCCAAGAACATGCTGATCAGTTAAGACCGGTTGGGTACTATTCCCTTAAACTTGACAATGTGGCACTGGCATTTGGCAGTTGTTTACGAGCCATGGAAGCCACATGTCGAGCTGTAATGATGACATCAGGCCTTGTTCTAGAACAAAAGTTAAACATTAAATGTCCACACTCAGTCCATTCTCCACTATCTATGAACAGAGTGTCACAAGTTACATCGCTAGATGGACTAGATGGACAGCAGTTTTGGAAGCTCCCAACCTATATTTTCACAAAGCTAGTCCTATAAACCCATCATCCTTGCTCCCGCTTCCCGAGGAACAAAAGGGAGGGGAGGGAGAAGGGCATGACTGTGTGAAAATAATAGAGGAAATGGAAGAAGTACGCTGAGTAGAAGAAGAGCCACTACAGAACCCAGATTTAATCCTATTCACTGACGGTTCCTCTTTTATTGACAAGGGTATCAGAAAAGCTGGGTGGGCAGTCACAAGCCCATACGAAGTATTAGCTGAAGGAAGCTTGCCCCCAGGTACATCAGCTCAGCAGGCAGAATTAAAGGCACTAACAGAAGCAAGTCATGTGGCAAGAGATAAAACTGCTAACATCTATACTGACTCCAGATATGGTTTTCGAGTAGCAATTGATTATTGCCATCTGTGGAGAAAAAGAGGATTTTTCACAACAGCAGGTACACCTATCCAAAATGGAAACTATGAGACTTTCTAGAAGCTATGACCTTGCCAAAAGAAGTATCAGTTCTAAAATGCAAAGCCCATACTCATGGGGACTCTATGGAAGCAAGAGGAAATGCTCTTGCGGACCAAGCAGCAAGGGAAGCTGCCTCCCTTTGTGCCTCTCAGTGGCATCAGGAATCCATGATGTGGAGATGCCGGCGTTGGACTGGGGTGAGCACAGTATGAAGTCTTACAACACCAGGTTAAAGTCCAACAGGTTTGTTTCGATGCCACTAGCTTTCGGAGCGCTGCTCCTTCCTCAGGTGAATGAAGAGGTATGAAGAGGAATCCAGTCACATTTACAAATTGGGAGTAGCCACCTTATTATATGATTTACGTGAAATGCAGAATGATTGGACAAAGGAAGAAAAATGGACATGGTTAGAATCAGGTATTCAACCAGGTGATGATGATGACATTTGGAGAGAAGTTGAAACTTGTAAACCAGTTGCACCACAATCGCTAATGCCTTTTTTAGCTCAACAAATTCATTCACGGGGACACATATCACCTCAACAAATGATGGATCGATTCCATAGAAGTTGGTGTGGTAAAGGATTCAAAATACATGCACAATTGGTAGCAAACCGCTGTGTAACCTGTCAAAAGAATAACTTGGGTCCTACAACAACAATGCCTCAATTAAGAGCTCCTGCTCCTGCAGGTCCATTCCAGGATATACAGGTAGATTACATCAGCCTTCCTAAATGTCAAAAGTACAATGACGTCCTTGTAATAGTGGATAAATTCTCCAGATGGGTGGAAGCTGCTCCAGCTAGAAGAGGGACAGCTGCCCACACAGCCAAAGTGCTATGCAAAGACTTTATCCCTAGATGGGGAGTTCCAGCTAGCATTGACTCAGACAATGGATCCCACTTCACAGGTGCTGTTTGTCATTCAGCTCAGTCTCCAGAGCTTGGTGCTGCGCCAGATTCATGAGGGAAACCTGGGCGTCGAGAAGTGCAGACGCAGAGCCCAGCAAGCTGTCTACTGGCCCGGCATCAGCCAGGACATCACGAACATGGTCCTGAACTGTGCTACCTGTCAATGGTTCCAGCCAGCGCAGGGCAAGGAGACGCTCCAACAGCATGACATAGTGACCTCTCCGTTGTCCAAGGTTTTACATCGACCTCTTTCATACGAATGGTCACGACTACATATTTATCATCGACTATTTCTCGAATTACCCTGAGGTGCTGAAGCTCCTGGGCCTCACCTCTCGGACCGTCATCAAAGCCTGTAAGGAGACGTTCTCAAGGCATGGCATCCCAATCACTGTCATGAGCGACAATGGCCCATGCTTTACCAGTCGAGAATGGTCCACGTTTGTCAGGTCATACAATTTCCAGCATGTCACCTCTAGTCCGCACTATCCGCAGTCCAATGGGAAGGTTGAAAAAGGGGTGCACATTGTGAAACAGCTCACCTGCAAGGCGGACTCTGCTTCCGACATACACCTTGCGCTGCTCGCGGACAGGGTGACTCCATTGTCCACTGGCATGTCGCCAGCTTAACTCCTGATGAACAGGGACCTGCGGATGACACTTCCAGCCATACACCTGCCCAAACTGGATCACCTCCCGGTGCTGCAGAAGATGCAGCAGCTCAGAGACCGTCAAAAGCAGGGCTATGATGCCCATGCCACCGATCCGGCCGTGCTATCCCCGGCAGACACTGTCAGGATCCAGATACCGGATGGTGGGTGGTCTGCTTCGGCTGTCATTGTTCGACAGGCCGCGCCCGCTCTTATGTTGTAAGTAGGGCTGATGCTCCATCGTGCAAAGGAATTGACGGGAACTGCGCAAAGTTACCTGCCTGCAACCACCTTCTCCTCCATTTCCATATGTTGAATTGCCATCTCCTGATACCTCGCACCACGAGGCTACCAGTCAGGCTTCCACCCCCCCTGTCAAGGCGCTGTTGTCCCCTCCGCCACCTCTCCGGCAGTCGACCAGGGTCAGGCGCAAGCCTCAGAGACTGGACTTGTGAACATTTGTTTTGTTTGTTCTGTTCTGTTGTCCTCCGTCAGTCACGTTAAGACAGACTCACTCACATGTAAATACATTCACATTTCACATCCACCAACAAAACATAAAAAAGGGGAGATGTCATGATATGCAAACATACAGCCAATGAACACATAGAATAGGACAGGACCAATGAGCAGTCAGGACACTCAGGGGTGGTATCTCACTATAACCAACATCTACAGAGTGAGACAGGGTGTATCCTCAGCATCACACCCCAGCACGTGGCTTAGAGCAAGGCTGGTTCAGTTAGACTGAGTTACTACATTTAGATTAGCAGAGAGTTGAACTAATTGAGAACTGTGCTAATAGTTCAATAAAACACATCGAACTAATGGTATAATGGTATAGTGTAGGTTAGATGGCTTTTGTTTCGGTGCAACATCGTGGGCCGAAGGGCCTGTACTGCGCTGTATTGTTCTATGTTCTATGTTCTATGAACTCACTTCAAAGTCTGGAGCATCTTTTACTCAAAACTGCATCAAGTGGCAGCTTGTGTTATTCCAAATTACATAACACAAAAGTTGCTGGGAGAAGGGCCGTTTACTCGGCTCTTGGAGCTGGACAGGGCGCACAGAACGCTTATGAGGAAGCTGCAGAGGAATGAGCCGCCGAGGGCAATGATGGTCAGATGGTTCCTGGACAAGGAACAGATCTTGAGGTGGACCAGGCAGACGAGGCGCTGCTTATGGGGCGGCAGCGAGCTGCGGGCCTACCAGGACCTGGGTGCGGAATTGGCCAAAATAAGGGGGTTTCAATAAAGCAAAATCGGCCCTTTTTAAGAAGGGGTGAAGTTCGGTGAGCTGTCTGTACCCAGCGCGTTTGTGGCTCACATATGTGGGCCAGGAACTTTATTTAAGATCGCCAAAAGAGACGATGAACTTTATCCGGGACAAGGGACTGGCAGGAGATGGAGGACATTGAACTTGGGGGCAAGGAGTTGTGTTTTGAACTGCTGTTAAACTTCTCTTTCTTTTGGTTTTGTATGTATTGTTTTGCACTAGGTTTGGGGTCGTAGCTCAGTTTTGTTTGCGGGTTAACTTTGTTCTTAATGGGCAGCACGGTGGTGCAGTGGTTAGCACTGCAGCCTCACGGCGCTGATGTCCCAGGTCCGATCCTGGCTCTGGGTCACAGTCCGTGTGGAGTTTGCACATTTTCCCCGTGCTTGCCAGGGTTTTGCCCCCACAACCCAAAGATGTGCCGGGTAGGTGGATTGGCCACACTAAATTGCTCCTTAGTTGGGAAAAATGAATTGGGGACTCTAAATTTAAAAAAAACTTTGTTCTTAATGGGGGATGGTGGGTGGAATTTTCATCTTTGAGATTGTTGGGGATTGTATTGTTTGCATATGTAGGTTGGTCGAGCGGGGGTGAGGGGGATCAGTGGGGGGTAGGACGCTTGTCGCCATGGGTGGGAACTACATGGCTAGCTGGGCGGGCTAGCTTACGGAAGTGCAGTGGGGGGTGAGCAGGTGATAAGTTTGTTGATGGGGGTTGGAATTGTTATTTTGTTATTTTGTTATGGGGTGGGATGGAGGGAGAAGGAGGGGGGTATAGATCTGCTGACAGGGGAGGGATTGGCGATTGGTGACAGGATGGCAATCGAGGACCGTGGGCACCTGGGAACGGACCTGAAGTAGCGCGGGATACAGGATGCGGGCTGGAGGCTGGCCGAAGAAGGGATATGGCTGATTGGCAGGTGGGGGGAGGGGGGGTGCACCCCGACCTGGCTGATCACGTGGAGCATGAGAGGGCTGAATGGGCTTACGTGTTCGCACATCTGAAGAGTTTAAAGGCGGATGTGGCAATGTTACAAGAGACACACCTGAGGGTGGTGGATCAGACTAGGCTGAGGAAGGGATGGGTGTGGCAGGTATTTAATTCAGAGCTAGACTCTAAACCTAGGGGGGTAGCGATTTTGATTAATAAGCGGGTGCCATTTAAAGTGGGAAGTATAATGGCGGACTCGGGGGTAGTTACGTCACGCGGGACGTTGGAGGGGATGTCGGTGGTGTCGGTGAACATTTATGCGCCAAACTGGAATGACTCGGAGTTTATGAGGCAGGTGTTGGGGAAGATCCCGTATCTGGACTCACATAGTCTGATCATGGGGGGGACTTTAATACGGTCATTGATCCGAGGCTGGATCGGTCGAGTTCAAGGACAGGGAGGATGCCAGCAGCTGCAAAGGAACTAAAGGGGTTTATGGAACAGATGGAAGGAGTAGATCTGTGGAGGTTTGGAGGGCCGAGATCGAAGGAGTTTTCATTTTTCTCCCATGTACCAAAGTGTACTCCCCGGTTGATGTTTTCATTTTGGATAGGCCCTTGCAGGCGGGGGTGGTAGACGCCGAGTACTCGGCGATTGCTGCATCGGACCATGCCCCACACTGGGTGGATTAACGGGTGAGCAAGGAGGGGGGCCAGCACCCACATTGGAGATTAGACATAGTACTGTTAGCGGAGGAGGTGTGCGGGTGGGTGAGGGAGGCCATCCAGAATTATGTGGAGATAAATGACACAGGGGAGGTGTTGAAGGCAGTGGTTAGGGGGTAGTTGATTTTGGTACAGGGTCATAGGGAGAAGGTGGAGCGGGTGGAAATGGACAGGCTGGTTAGGGAGATTCTCCAGGTAGACAGGAGGTACTCGGAGGCCCCGGAGGCGGGACTGTTGAAGTAGCGGCAGAAGCTACAGATAGAGTTTGGTTTGTTATCTCCAGGGAAGGCGGTGGGGCAGTTGAGGAAGGTGAGAGGGGCTGTGTATGAGTATGTGGAGAAGACCAGCAGGATGCTAGCACACCAGCTCAGGAAACGGGATGCAGCTAGGGAGATAGGAAGAGTGAAGGACAGAGGGGGGAACACGGTCTTGGAACAAGCGGGGGTGAACAGGGTTTTCAAGGAGTTTTACAGTCAGCTGCATGAGTCGGAGCCCCCAGCTGAGGTGGAGGAGATGAGGCGGTTTTTGGAAGGATTGGAGTTTCCAAGGGTGGAGGAAGGATTGGTGGAGGGTTTGGGAGCCCCAATCGGGCTCTTTGAAGTAGTGGAGGGATTGGAGGCTATGCAGTCGGGCAAGGCCCCAGGGTTGGATGGATACCCAGTGGAATTCGACACAAGGTTTCCTGGGGTGCTGGGGTCCTTGCTGGTTAGGGTGGTTAATGAGGCTAGGGAGCGAGGTGTCCTTCCCCCAACAATATCACAGGCTGCGATCTCTTGGATTCTGAAGCGGGAGAAGGACCCAGAACAATGTGGGTCATACAGACCAATCTCCCTTCTGAATGTAGACGCCAAATTGCTGGCCAAGATTTTGGCCTCGAGAACAGAAGATTGTGTCCCAGGGGTCATAGGGGAGGACCAGACGGGATTTGTCAAAAGGCAGTTAATGGCTGATGCCCTCCGAGGGTAGAGAGGTGGAGGTCGTGGTCGCCATGAACGCGGAAAAGGCCTTCGACCGGGTGGAGTGGAATTATCTGTGGGAGGTCCTGGGGTGGTTTGGGTTTGGGCAGGGCTTTGTGGACTGGGTCCAGTTGCTGTACCAGGCACCAGTGGCGAGTGTGCAGAAGAACTGAGTGAGCCCGGAGTATTTAGACTGTACTGGGGGATGAGGCAGGGATGTCCTCTCTCTCCATTGCTATTTGCCTTGGCTATAGAGCCATTGGCTTTGGCGCTGAGAGCGTCAAAGGACTGGAAGGGGTTAGCCGGGGGTGGGCGGAGCACAGGGTCTCGTTATATGCAGATGACCTATTCCTGTATATTTCTGACCCGTTAGGGGGATGGGGGAGATTATGCGGATCTATGGGGAATTTGGCCGGTTCTCGGGGTACAAATTGAATATGGGGAAAAGTGAGGTCTTTATGATCCAGGTGAGGGGGCAGGAGAGGAGACTGGGAGAGCTGCCTTTTAAAGTGGTGGGAGGGAGTTTTCGATACTTGGGAATTCAGGTGGCACGGGGTTGGGAGCAGTTACATAAATTAAATCTGGCCCGGTTAGTCGAACAAATGAAGGGGGACTAACGGAGGTGGGACGTAAAGATGACGGTTTTCCCGAGATTGTTGTTTGTTTTTCAGTTTCTCACTATTTTTATCCCTAAAGCTTTTTTTAAAAGATGGTCAATGCGGTGATCTCTGGATTTGTATGGGCGGGTAAAACGTAAGGAAGGTGCTGGAGCGGAGCAGAGGGGCGGCGGGGGGGGTGGCGGGGAGGGGGGTGGCCTTACCGAACTTTAGGAACTATAATTGGGCAACAAATATAGCCATGACCAGGAAGTGGGTAGTGGGGGAGGGGTCTGTTTGGGTGGAGGCGGCATCATGTAGGGGCACAGGTTTAGGGGCGTTGGTAACAGCACCTCTGCCGTTCTCGTCGGCCCGGCACTTCACAAGTCCGGTGATAGTGGCAGCTCTGAGGGTAAGGGGGCAGTGGCGGATGTATAAGGGAGTGGAGGAGCGTCGGTGTGGGCTCCAATCTGAGGGAACCACCGGTTTCTGCCGGGGAGGCTGGATGAGAGATTTCAGAGGTGGCAGAGAGCAGGGAGTGAGAGGCTGGGGGACCTGTTTATTGATGGGAGCTTTCCCTGTTTGGAGGATCCGGAGGAGGAGCTTGAACTGCCAGGAGGGAATGGGTTTTGTTATCTCAGGGGAGGGACTTTGTATGAAGGTAGGTTTCGACCTTTCCACATCTGTATCCCCGGGGGATACAGGACAAGGTCGTTTCGAAAACGTGAGTGGGGGAGGGGAAGGTTTCAGAAATTTATAAAGAGCTCATGGAGTGGGAGGGACTCCAGGTAGGGGAGGTGAAGCGTAAGTGGGAAGATGAGCTGGGTAAGGAGCTCGAGGCAGGTCTGTGGGAGGATGCCCTTGAGTCAACACATCCTCATCATATGCCAGGCTAAGCCTGATACAATTCAAGGTGGTCCACCGGGCACACATGACGGTGGCCCGGATGAGCAGGTTTTTTTTGGGTGGAGGGCAGGTGCGCGGTGTGTGTGGGAGGGCCCGCAAATCATTGTTGCATGTTTTGGGCATGTTCGAAGCTTAGGAGATTCTGGCAGGGATTTGCTGATGTCATGTGGCATTAAAGACGAGGGTGACACTGAGATTTTTGGAGTGTCAGAAGACCCGGGTGACAAGGGGGCGAGAGAGGCTGACGTTTTGGCCTTTGCCGCCTTGGTAGCCCGGAGACGGATCTTATTGATGTGGAGGGACTCAGAGCCGCTGAAATCAGGGGTATGGGTTAGCCACATGGCTGGGTTTCTCAGGCTTGGAGAAAACCAAGTTCGCCCTAAGAGAATCAATGTTAGGGCTTGTCCGGAGTGGCAGCCGTTTGTCGACTTCTTTGTGGAAAATTAATCTGTTAGCAGATACTAGAGGGGAGGGGAAGAGGGAGATAGTTTTGTTTCGTTTAGGTAAGATTAGCCTGTGGAGGGGGCGGGACTGAGGAATTGTGTGTATAAGCAATGTTGGCTGGGTATGGTTGTTGGGTTACTGAGTTATGCTATGCCATTTGGCGTGAAAAACTCCACAGCCACATTTTAACGGTTAAGTAACAAAGTGATTTCTGGATTACCCAACCTGCGGTGTACATAGACGATCTGGTGACTTCTAGTCAGACATGGAAAGAAGATTTGAAGCATCTTGTGGAGATGAAATTGCAGAGCCGTTGGCAATGATCTTTTCGTCCTCACTGTCAACAGGGGTGGTACCAGGGGATTGGAGAGTGGCGAATGTCGTGCCCCTGTTCAAAAAAGGAACTAGGGATAACCCTGGGAATTACAGGCCAGTTAGTCTTACTTCGGTGGTAGGCAAAGTAATGGAAAGGGTACTGAAGGATAGGATTTCTGAGCATCTGGAAAGACACTGCTTGATTAGGGATAGTCAGCACGGATTTGTGAGGGGTAGGTCTTGCCTTACAAATCTTATTGAATTCTTTGAGGAGGTGACCAAGCATGTGGATGAAGGTAAAGCAGTGGATGTAGTGTATATGGATTTTAGTAAGGCATTTGATAAAGTTCCCCATGGTAGGCTTATGCAGAAAGTAAGGAGGCATGGGATAGTGGGAAATTTGGCCAGTTGGATAACGAACTGGCTAACCGATAGAAGTCAGAGAGTGGTGGTGGATGGCAAATATTCAGCCTGGATCCCAGTTACCAGTGGCGTACCGCAGGGATCAGTTCTGGGTCCTCTGCTGTTTGTGATTTTCATTAATGACTTGGATGAGGGAGTTGAAGGGTGGGTCAGTAAATTTGCAGATGATACGAAGATTGGTGGAGTTGTGGATAGTAAGGAGGGCTGTTGTCGGCTGCAAAGAGACATAGATAGGATGCAGAGCTGGGCTGAGAAGTGGCAGATGGAGTTTAACCCTGAAAAGTGTGAGGTTGTCCATTTTGGAAGGACAAATATGAATGCGGAATACAGGGTTAACGGTAGAGTTCTTGGCAATGTGGAGGAGCAGAGAGATCTTGGGGTCTATGTTCATACATCTTTGAAAGTTGCCACTCAAGTGGATAGAGCTGTGAAGAAGGCCTATGGTGTGCTCGCGTTCATTAACAGAGGGATTGAATTTAAGAGCCGTGAGGTGATGATGCAGCTGTACAAAACTTTGGTAAGGCCACATTTGGAGTACTGTGTACAGTTCTGGTCGCCTCATTTTAGGAAGTATGTGGAAGCTTTGGAAAAGGTGCAAAGAAGATTTACCAGGATGTTGCCTGGAATGGAGAGTAGGTCTTACGAGGAAAGGTTGAGGGTGCTAGGCCTTTTCTCATTAGAACGGAGAAGGATGAGGGGCGACTTGATAGAGGTTTATAAGATGATCAGGGGAATAGATAGAGTAGACAGTCAGAGACTTTTTCCCCGGGTGGAACAAACCATTACAAGGGGACATAAATTTAAGGTGAAAGGTGGAAGATATAGGAGGGATATCAGAGGTAGGTTCTTTACCCAGAGAGTAGTGGGGGCATGGAATGCACTGCCTGTGGAAGTAGTTGAGTCGGAAACATTAGGGACCTTCAAGCAGCTATTGGATAGGTACATGGATTACGGTTAAATGATATAGTGTAGATTTATTTGTTCTCAAGGGCAGCACGGTAGCATTGTGGATAGCACAATTGCTTCACAGCTCCAGGGTCCCAGGTTCGATTCCGGCTTGGGTCACTGACTGTGCGGAGTCTGCACGTCCTCCCCGTGTCTGCGTGGGTTTCCTCCGGGTGCTCCGGTTTCCTCCCACAATCCAAAGATGTGCAGGTTAGGTGAATTGGCCAATGATAAATTGCCCTTAATGTCCAAATTGCCCTTGGTGTTGGGTGAAGGTGTTGAGTTTGGGTAGGGTGCTCTTTCCAAGAGCCGGTGCAGACTCAAAGGGCCGAATGGCCTCCTTCTGCACAGTAAATTCAATGATAATCTATGATTAATCTAGGACAAAGGTTCGGCACAACATCGTGGGCCGAAGGGCCTGTTCTGTGCTGTATTTTCTATGTTCTATGTTATTCGATCGACTTCAGGAGGCAGGTTTGGTGGTAAACCTAGCCAAATCTGAGTTGGGAAAAGCCCAAGTCACGTTCCTTGGCATACAATTAAACATGGACAAATGGTCCCACGGGATGTGAAAATAAATGTTATTGGGGAGTTTCCAACACCCTTGACACAAAGAGAAATAATGAGATTTTTTGGCATGAGTGGCTTTCACCGTAAATGTGTGCTGAACTTTAGCAGCGTGGTTGCTCCACTGACGGACTTGCTGAAGATCCGTAGCAAGTTTCAGTGGATGGCAGAGTGTCAACGGGCATTTGACGGTCTGAAGGCTCTGTTAACCTTTGCTCCTGCGTTGGCCACCCCAAATTACACAAAACCATTTAACGTGGCTGTCGATGCGAGTGATGTGGGCGTAGGTGCGGTGCTTTTGCAAGAAGACGCCAAAGGAATAGAGCGGCCTATTGGGTATTCATCCCAAAAATTGGGGCTTTTCACAATAACTTCATTGAAACTTACTGGTGTAATAAACTATTATTATTATCACCAGAGGAAGTATTCAACAATTGAAAAGGAGACTTTGCGCTTGGTGCTGGCTTTGCAACATTTTAACATTTGTGTTATCAGCAATTCACCTGAAACAATTATATATACTGATCATAATCCATTGATGTTTTGGGACAATAATGTGGAGATGCCGGCGTTGGACTGGGGTGAGCACAGTACGAAGTCTTACAACACCAGGTTAAAGTCCAACAGGTTTGTTTCGATGTCACTCGCTTTCGGAGCACTGCTCCTTCCTCAGGTGAATGCAGAGGTATGTTCCAGAAACACATATATAGATAAATTCAAAGATGCCAAACAATGCTAGGAATGGGAGCATTAGCAGGTGATTAAATCTTTACAGATCCAGAGATGGGGTAACCCCAGGTTAAAGAGGTGTGAATTGTATCAAGCCAGGACAGTTGGTAGGATTTCGCAGGCCAGGTGGTGGGGGGTGAATGTAATGCGACATGAATCCCAGGTCCCGTTTGAGGCCGCACTCATGTGTGCGGAACTTGGCTATAAGTTTCTGCTCGGCGATTCTGCGTTGTCGCGCGTCCT
This sequence comes from Scyliorhinus torazame, assembly GCF_047496885.1. NCBI lineage: Eukaryota > Metazoa > Chordata > Chondrichthyes > Carcharhiniformes > Scyliorhinidae > Scyliorhinus > Scyliorhinus torazame. The sequence goes on from NC_092720.1 coordinate 155,062,365, forward strand.
GAAGGCCGCCTTGGAGAACGCTTACCCGGAGATCAGAGGCTGAATGCCCTTGACTGCTGAAGTGTTCCCCGACTGGAAGGGAACATTCCTGCCTGGTGATTGTTGCGCGATGTCCGTTCATTCGTTGTCGCAGCGTCTGCATGGTCTCGCCAATGTACCACGCTTCGGGACATCCTTTCCTGCAGCGTATGAGGTAGACAACGTTGGCCGAGTCGCACAATATTAAAGTGACACTAGCTGTCTCGCTCTAATACATCGCAACATCTCGTGAGATTGTGTTAGATGTCACGAGATGTTGTGAGCTGGGTCGCCGGGCTTCTATCGCCACGGTACGGCGTGCTGCTTTTCAGGCGTAGCGAGGCCGTTCGATCGCACCCAGTGACTGTATTTCAAAAATACTTCATTGACTGTAAACCATGTTGGCTGTCTGATTGAATATTTCCAAGTGCCCTGCAATAACATCTCATCAAGCTGGTTTAGCTCAGTGGGCCAGGCAGCTGGTTTGTGATGCAGAACAAGGCCAGCAGCGCGGGTTCAATTCCCGTACCAGCTTACCTAAACAGACGCTGGAATATGGGGACTAGGGGCTTTTCAGAGTAACTTCATACTTGTGACAATAAAAAGGTTATTATTATTAAAACATCTTTAATAATGGCTCTAACATTTTCCCTGTAACTGGTCTGTAGTTTCCTGCTTTCTGTCTCCCTCACATTTTGAATAGTGGAGTTACATTTGCTGTTTTTCTATTTTCCAATTTAATAGAACCTTCCCCAAATCTAGGTCATTTGGGAAGATTAAAACCAATGCATCAACGATCTCATTAGCCACTTCTTTTCAGACCATTCGGACCTGGAGACTTTCAGCCCGAAGTCCCAACAATTTACTCAGCATCAATTCCCTGGTGACTGTAATTTTCCCCAGAGTTCCTCCCTCCCTTCCATTTCCTGACTTACAGCTCTTTCTGGAATATTTAATGTCCTGCCGTTCCCAGAAGTTTGAAATAATCACACTTTTAAATCAAATCCGGTAAACACTTTGAACCTGGGAATTTCACAGTTAGAAGATTTGCATGTACCTTACCATTAGATGCACTAGACAGAAACAGATACTGGAGTCCAAATCTAATTTATTAGAATTTAAGTAAATACAAAATTGCAAGTACGAATTGAGCCACCTCTTGCAAAGCGCAACTGCCCCCCACCCCCATGAGCAATAATAAACCGGATTATGTTCCACAACCCCTAGCAATCAACACTTCCCTTTTCCCCAGGATGGTCTCATGGAGCAGGTCGCCCCAATCCTCTTCCAAAGGTCTCGGGAATCAAACTCCCACGCTCTGTGGGCAGGTCAGACCCGCTGGGCACAACAATCTGGAGCTCCAGACTCCGATAGTGCACCTGACAACGTAGTCAGAAGCTGAGAGATGGTGATCAGACTCACCGCTCACTAAATGTCTGAGAGACAAAGAATTTAACTGTTAAAATGCAAATAAGCCCCACATCAGTGAATGAATTAATGGGCGGAATTTTCCACTCCCAGCAGCAGGAATCACGGCAGGCGGGACAGCAGGATTTGACAGAAAATCAAAAATCAGATTCCCATTGGTGGGACGTTAGTTGGAATCTTGTTTACCCAATTTTCATGGTGGTTTAAAGGTCAGGGCCATGTGCCTGAATGTTTATTAAAAGACAAACACACTGGAATCATATTTCCTCTGCAGATTAAGCACCCAGCCAGCTGGAAGTTATAAGTTTTGTGACTGTACATAAAGTAGTGTGCACTTGGCAAGCTCAATTTCTCCCGGAGGTTGGGAGCTGCTGCTTTCGCCTTCCATTCACAGTCAGAGAGATATGTCTGCTGCCTGTCATACAAGCTGTGCCAAGGCTGGGTAAGGGGAGGGCTGAGTCTGCAATAGGTCGTGTCTGTGTGTGTGGGCGGGCGGGGCGACTGAGTGGAGGAGTGAATGGCTCATTGGAGCCTATGAAGTAACAGTGAATCGAGGCACTGCCTGCCAGCCCCACCACAGCATTCATCGCCCTCCTCATGGATGCAGAATGAATAAGCTGACCAGCATACCATCCCATGTATCCAGCCCTCCAGCGGATGTCATTCCAACTCCTGGTCCTGCCACTTATCTCCAGAATGGAAAATGCTGCCTAATATTCCAGAATTTGTGCAGTAAACAGTGCAAATTGAAGCTAGATTCATCAATTTCCCAATACAGAAAGCACACATAATTCATTATCTACACCCCGCCCCCTTTACAATCAGAGTTTCAGATGTAGTTGCTGAAACCGCACCCCCCCCCCCCGGATTCTCTCATCGACTTCACTCGCTGACTGTTGATTGAACTCCGTGGAATATCAGCGGGACACAAGAAAGCACTGAGGAGGAGAAGCAAAATAGATGGTTAGTGATGTAGATCTATCACCCACCCCCAACACCAACAAACCCCCAGCAGATCCCCAAACCCCAGCAGACCCCCAAAACCTCCATCGCACCCGCCCCAACACACCCCCACCAGACCCCAAAACCCCAACAAACCCCCAAAACCTCCATCACACCCGCCACAAATACCAACAAACCCCCATCAGGCCCCTGCAAACGCCAACAAACCCCCATCATATTGCTCCAAACGCCAACAAACCCCCATCATATTGCTCCAACACCAAAAAAAAAAGGCCCCAAACACCAGCAAGTCCCATCAAACCGCCCCAAACGCCAGCAAGTCCCATCAAACCGCCCCAAACGCCAGCAAGTCCCATCAGAACACCCTAAGCACCAGTGATATCCAACACACTTGACCCAAAACCAGCAAGTCCCACCTTACCCCTCACATTCCATTAACCAGTAACACTGGATCCTGGGGGCCACAGTCGGGGAAAGAGGCAACACAAAACCCCAGTGAAAACTGAATTCCTCGAAATTAATCGAGCAGCTAACAGCACGCTGCCTCCCAGGGGAGGTGCTGTGAGATGTGTTCCCCCACCCCAAACTACGCGTGAGGCGCGATCCAGCAGAAACATTTCTAAGTGACATTTGTGGTGGGTTTTGCTGGGAGTTTTCCCCTCTGTCATCGAGTTCCCCTCTGCTATCTAACCACACTTAAGTCACTTTTTTGGGCCCTGGGCAGTTTCTCCCCAGTCAGGCCCACACCAAGTTCAGCTCCCCAGTGATGAAAATAGTTCACTGCCCAGACCGGCTCCTCAGCGATCAGGCCGCCATTTTGAAAGGGTGCTCTGTTCCCTGAATGGGTTTGAAGATCCCACACCTCCCACCCATGGACAATGCCACCCCCACACACATGGGCATTATCCCACATCCCCGCCCCCCCCCCCCCCCCCCCCCCCCCCCCCCCCCCCCCCGAGTGATGACACCCCACTGTGGGGTCACTGAGGGCCTCCTTTCCAGGCTTTCCCACACCCTTTTTTCTTTTAATTTAGAGTACCCAATTATCCGTTTTCCAATTAAGGGGCAATTTAGTGTGGCCAATCCACCTACCCTGCACATCTGTGTGTTGTGGGGGTAAAACCCACTTAGACACGGGGAGAATGTGCAAACTCCACACAGACAGTGACCCAGGGCTGGGATTCGAACCCGGGTCCTCAGCGCCATATGCAGCAGTGCTAACCACTGTGCCACGTGCCGCCCGCCCACAACTTCTTTCAGGCCATCCACTCCCGGGACTCCAACCCTCCAACCGCACCCCCCCCAAAAAAAATACCTTCCGGAGGTCTCTTCATACCCGCCCTGCACCCTCCCATCCTTCATACTACCCTCCTTTCATGAACATGGCTCCCTCAGGTCCTGACCCTTGGCAACCTTGGCTGTGCCTCTCCCGAAATCCACTGGCCACGTCTGCTCCCGTTTGGGCGTACCATGGCCGGTAGACCGCACCCACGATATGACTTGCCTCAGATCAGCAACTCCAGGAGGCCAGTCCCAAAGCTCAAGTGTTGAATCGTATAACCCAGAGAGAGACAGAGAGGAGGAGAAGAGAGAGAGAGAAAGAGAGGAGAAGAGAGAGAGAGAGAGAGAGAGAGAGAGAGAGAGAGAGAGAGAGAGAGAATGAATAATTTTGCAAGACACAGAACTGCACCCAGATTCCACCCGAGAGGGTACAGTAAACACCAGCTGAAAAACTCCAGTTTCACACTCACTATTGATCAATAATACTCATACCTTTAGGCAGTGGCATTGGTTGAAGAGTTTGATGAGGAATCACCTTTGTCAGAAGCTGTTAAAGGAAGAACAAGCATTAAAAAATAGTTTACCATCAGTGGACTACGGGCTCGGGGGGGACCGCGGGGCACGGGGGGGGGGGGGCACGGGGCACAGCGGGGGTCACAGGGCACAGAGGGGGGGTCCACAGGGCACAGAGGGGGGGCCACAGGGCACAGAGGGGGGGCCACAGGGCACAGAGGGGGGGCCACAGGGCACAGAGGGGGGGCCACAGGGCACAGAGGGGGGGCCACAGGGCACAGAGGGGGGGCCACAGGGCACAGAGGGGGGGCCACAGGGCACAGAGGGGGGGCCACAGGGCACAGAGGGGGGTCACAGGGCACAGAGGGGGGTCACAGGGCACAGAGGGGGGTCACAGGGCACAGAGGGGGGTCACAGGGCACAGAGGGGGGTCACAGGGCACAGAGGGGGGTCACAGGGCACAGAGGGGGGTCACAGGGCACAGAGGGGGGTCACAGGGCACAGAGGGGGGTCACAGGGCACAGAGGGGGGTCACAGGGCACAGAGGGGGGTCACAGGGCACAGAGGGGGGTCACAGGGCACAGAGGGGGGTCACAGGGCACAGAGGGGGGTCACAGGGCACAGAGGGGGGTCACAGGGCACAGAGGGGGGTCACAGGGCACAGAGGGGGGTCACAGGGCACAGAGGGGGGTCACAGGGCACAGAGGGGGGTCACAGGGCACAGAGGGGGGTCACAGGGCACAGAGGGGGGTCACAGGGCACAGAGGGGGGTCACAGGGCACAGAGGGGGGTCACAGGGCACAGAGGGGGGTCACAGGGCACAGAGGGGGGTCACAGGGCACAGAGGGGGGTCACAGGGCACAGAGGGGGGTCACAGGGCACAGAGGGGGGTCACAGGGCACAGAGGGGGGTCACAGGGCACAGAGGGGGGTCACAGGGCACAGAGGGGGGTCACAGGGCACAGAGGGGGGTCACAGGGCACAGAGGGGGGTCACAGGGCACAGAGGGGGGTCACAGGGCACAGAGGGGGGTCACAGGGCACAGAGGGGGGTCACAGGGCACAGAGGGGGGTCACAGGGCACAGAGGGGGGTCACAGGGCACAGAGGGGGGTCACAGGGCACAGAGGGGGGTCACAGGGCACAGAGGGGGGTCACAGGGCACAGAGGGGGGTCACAGGGCACAGAGGGGGGTCACAGGGCACAGAGGGGGGTCACAGGGCACAGAGGGGGGTCACAGGGCACAGAGGGGGGTCACAGGGCACAGAGGGGGGTCACAGGGCACAGAGGGGGGTCACAGGGCACAGAGGGGGGTCACAGGGCACAGAGGGGGGTCACAGGGCACAGAGGGGGGTCACAGGGCACAGAGGGGGGTCACAGGGCACAGAGGGGGGTCACAGGGCACAGAGGGGGGTCACAGGGCACAGAGGGGGGTCACAGGGCACAGAGGGGGGTCACAGGGCACAGAGGGGGGTCACAGGGCACAGAGGGGGGTCACAGGGCACAGAGGGGGGTCACAGGGCACAGAGGGGGGTCACAGGGCACAGAGGGGGTCACAGGGCACAGAGGGGGTCACAGGGCACAGAGGGGGTCACAGGGCACAGAGGGGGTCACAGGGCACAGAGGGGGTCACAGGGCACAGAGGGGGTCACAGGGCACAGAGGGGGTCACAGGGCACAGAGGGGGTCACAGGGCACAGAGGGGGTCACAGGGCACAGAGGGGGTCACAGGGCACAGAGGGGGTCACAGGGCACAGAGGGGGTCAGATGGTGACGCACAGAAATGCAAGAGAATGCAGGTCACACACAAACACAGTCGGGGGGAGGGGGGGGTCACACAGCAATGAAGACAGATCTATAAATTGAACACTAAACAAACAAAGTGAGCAATGTTTCCTGCTCTTTACACAGTTAGTTGAAGATGTAGTGGTTTGAGATAGACTTACTCTTTGCTGGATTGTAGCCAGTCTTCTTCCCTGCTGTAAAACAAGGAAGTTTCAGTCAGTGACCAGAGAGCGACATTCAGAGAGGAGAAAGGTGGTGGACAGCAACCATTTCATCTTTCCCTGCCAGCAGGGGTCATTTGTCGGAGTACATTGGGCTGGATTCTCCGATTTCCAGACTATGGCGTTTTATGCCAGAGTTAAATGGCACATAAATTCTGGGACTGTTGGGGGGGCTAGCAGCCGGGTATAGCACCTGGCTCACACGGCAAAAACAGCTGAAGAATGTCTGGGTTAGTGGCCATGCATTCGCACGGCAGCGACCACATCATACAGCATGGCAGCGGCCACGCGCGGATCCGGCCTGCCAAATAATGACCCTCCGTAACCCACCTCGCCACCCCTGGACTACCCCCCCACCAGTCCTCCCAGCCCTCGCCACCCCTGGACTACCCCCCACCAGTCCTCCCAGCCCTCGCCACCCCTGGACTACCCCCCACCAGTCCTCCCAGCCCTCGCCACCCCTGGGCTACCGCCACCAGTCCTCCCAGCCCTCGCCAAAGCCCCCCGGGCCAGTGGCACTGCTCCCCCCCAACTGCAGTGGAACTGGACACAGTCCACAGCCGCCATGAGGGGTCGACAAAAAAGACACAAGTGTTCCGCGCCATCGGGAACTCGGCTCATCGGAGGCGTCGCATCGCCAACGCCTTTCCAACGGCGTGAGGCGCGCAATGAGATGATGCCATTTCGGAGAGGGCGGAGACTGGAAAACTGGCGTCAAACCGGCGCCGTCCGATTTGGGCATTGGAAGGGATTCACCGCCCAATCGCCGATTACAATATCAGCATCAGGCAACGGAGAATCCCGCCCATAGTAATTAGAGGAGACTATTTAGTTCAGAGCTTGTTATGACATTGTCACATCATGGCTGACCATCAATCTAATTCCACACAGCCACCTTTCTCCCTGGATATTCTCATTATTATCTTGGAAATTTACATCAGAACACATCTCAACTTTCTAAATTGCAGACAATACATTTCTCGTTTGTTTAATCTCTCCTCGTAGTTTAACCCTCACAGTAATTCTTGCCAATCTACACTGCCCTCCCAGGTTAATATCTCCTTGCTGTGGTGAGGGGCCCTGAGCTGTTCCCATTATTCCAGGTGCAACCAAACCAGAGCTTTGTGAAGCTGAAACATGATTTCTATTTCCTCCCTTCGATTCTTTCCCTCCAGATAGAAAACCAACATTCCATTCAGCTTTCTGATTTACGTTCTCTTCCGGTTTATGACATTTTGATCTCTGCACTGGGTCCTCCAAGTCTCTTTTAACCAGCTTTGACAGAGTCATCCAGACTCGAACCGTTAGCTCCCTTTCCTCTTCACAGATGCTGTCAGACCTGCTGAGATTGTCCAGCATTTGCTGTTTTTGTCTATTTTAACCTCCATAGTTTTACACCATATAAGATAACTTGTCCTACCCCATTTAGGTTCAAAGTGTCTACATTGAACTCCTCTTGCCGGAGTTTTATTTAATCTATTGCTGTCTGTTTAATTGTACATTTCCATCCCCAGTACCGACAATGATACCCACCTTGGTGTCATTGACAAATTTGGAGATGTGATTTTCTACCCCATTGGTGTGGAATGGTTGAGGCCCAACACAGATCCCGGTTAAACATTACTAGTCACACACTGCTCATTAGAGTATTGTTATGGGCCAGGGGTTTAGAGAAATTTTAAAGCAAAACAATGCTTATTCTATGAACTCAGTTAACCTTTTTGAAACATGCAGTGAACATCTTAGCAACCATCAATTCAGATACAACCCCCAAAGAATACAACACTAAGTAATCCTTAAACTGTCCTTATAACATCCATAAGACAAAAAAAAACTTTTAACAGAAGCACATCAGGTTTAAATTCACTACTGAGAACAGTTATCACTCTGAATTCATTAAATGATCAAGAGGTAGTCTTTACATGGCAGCGAGAACAACATTACATCTCCTTTGGCTGGCCGCAGCTTCAACACTAAAACAAATCAAAAAACACACACCCAAGATTTTCTCAAAGCGAAACTAAAAAGCAGAGCCAGAGCTCAGCTCCACCCACACTCTGACATCACTGCAGTAACTTGAGCAGACAAACATTTCTTAAAGTGACATTCCCATGACACTATACCCATTCTCACTACTCTGTCTCCTGCCAATCTCCTAACCAGGTTAATAATTTAACTCTAATTTCAGGAGTTTCAGCTTTAGTTTATTAGCTCTTAGGAGGGACTTTATCAAATGCTTTCTCAAAGTTCATATAAATTAAATCCATAGACATTTTCCCTGCAAACTACTTCAATCACCTCTTCAAAAAAGTTAATTTCAAATGACCTACTCTGTACATTGATTTTGTAATTTGGTGAATCTTGTTAAGTTCCTGGTACAATAATAATTTACTCACATGTTGACCTCCTCCTCTGCTGTAAATACTGGAAAAATATAATTATTCAGCCTGTTCACCATCTCCTCATTTCCACTGACAATATCACTCATCAGGTAATGGGGCCCACATTGTTTCTGACAACCCCATTACCCTAATGTAACCAAGGATATTTGATGGGTCGAGTTTGGAAATCGCACAAGTTTCCTTTTCTGTAGTTCTTACTATCCATTTTCTCACCCTTGGCGATTCTTTGTATCGTTCCCACATACCAGGATCGGTGCAATTCTTTTTGCCTTTGGTAATTTTTAGTTTTATGTTGTCCCAGTTTTATGCTGTCTCTTTAATTGTCTATGACTTCTTTGGCAAGTAGAACTTTGTCCTTTAAGGAGCGAAATTGGTTCTGTATCTCACAAAATAATTTTTTATCTCCTCCCACTAATCTTTTTATTGGTGAACAGATTTATCCAGTTTACTGTGGACAATCTCACCCATTGAAGTCGCTTTTGTCCAAGTTCATTTCTCACTCTAGCACTGTATAAACCCAATATTATGATCACTATTGCATCAATGTTCAAGCACTGTTAATTAAATCTGTCTCATTACTAAATTTTACATGGTTGGTTCTAGAACATGGTGTGCTAGAAAACTATCCTGGGGGCGGGGGGGGAAAGAGGAGCAGTGTAGAGCATATACAGAGTTCAGGACTCCAGCTTGACAGCCAGTGCCTTCAAGTCGACACCACCCATTCAACCGAAAGCCAATATGCCCCGAAGGCCGGCCCTAGCACCAGAGGTACTAAGGAGATCATCACAAACCAAGAAGATTGTCCAGCCTACAGCTCCAACTAAGACGCACCAGCCCAAAAAAACAAAAGGGAACGAGAATGATTCAAGCCTGTCCAAAATGGGGAAAATAAAGGGGCATGAGAATTGAAGAATGCTGATGGCCAAAAGCCTTGTCCACATCAGGAGAGTTTGCTAATCTACTGCCACCTGTACAATTGAAAGGAATATTTTAATCAATTTTTATAATGCCACATTTTTGTAGTTTGAGTGGGAAAATGTTGCAGGTTTTTACGGTGTGTTTGTATTTTCTGGAGACTGCATACTGACATGCATGTTGAAACTGTTCGAGATTAAACTATTTTTAGCTCCCTACACCCCTGGATTTCATAATTTTCTATTTGTGCTGTCAGTTGAAGCTGTATTAATACTGATAACTGCTAGTGACATTTTCTGCTCTCCATTATTCTTGCATGACAATTGGGCAACATTAAAAATGTAAAGTGAAAATATTCATTGGAATGTGTTTTGACTGAATTTAATATAATTTTGCTGAGTATCATGGAGTTTTAAATTTGCTCCTTCAATAAAGTTGGATACTGTTCGGCTTGGGAAGGAAAAATCTATCCCAGAAATATTTGGAAAATTCACGACCATTCCGATACATGTTAACCTGCTTAACCCAATCTCTATGAAAATTCTAAATTGTCATTAAAACCAACCCTGTCTTTATTACATTCTTGTCGAATTTCAGCCTTTATACAAGGGCCAGCTGCTGCCAGTGTGTCAAAACACAACTCCCACTACTGACTTAATCCTGTAGCATTTCTTAACGCGACCCATAGTAGCTCCACTCCCTGCCTACCACTCCTTATATTCTCTCTGATCATCAAAAGGATTTAATCCGTAATAATGAAGATTACACCACCTTCTGTGTTCAGTTTTGGTCTCCTTACTTGAGAAAGGACGTTCTGGCGCTGGAGGGTGTGCAGAGGAGATTCACTAGGTTAATCCCAGAGCTGAAGGGGTTGGATTACGAGGTGAGGTTGAGTAGACTGGGACTGTACTCGTTGGAATTTAGAAGGATGAGGGGGGATCTTATAGAAACATATAAGATTATGAAGGGAATAGATAGGATAGATGCGGGCAGGTTGTTTCCACTGGCGGGTGAAAGCAGAACTAGGGGGCATAGCCTCAAAATAAGGGGAAGTAGATTTAGGACAGAGTTTAGGAGGAACTTCTTCACCCAAAGGGTTGTGAATCTATGGAATTCCTTGCCCAGTGAAGCAGTAGAGGCTCCTTCATTAAATGTTTTTAAGATAAAGATTCATAGTTTTTTGAAGAATAAAGGGATTAAGGGTTATGGTGTTCGGGCCGGAAAGTGGAGCTGAGTCTACAAAAGATCAGCCATGATCTCATTGAATGGTGGAGCAGGCTCGAGGGGCCAGATGGCCTACTCCTGCTCCTAGTTCTTATGTTCTTCTTTATGTTCTTCTCTACCATTCTCCTGATCTGATTTCTGAGGAAAGTTGCCGGTCCTGATGGTCGAGCAGCCATGTCCACGATGTCACGACCTTGGACAGAAGTTCTGCCCGTGACAGCTTTCAGCCAATCAGATTGGTTGACAACTGTCCAACTCCGCCAGGCACAGCACTGCAGTGGCCGGGGGCAGCACTGCAGTGCTCTGCTCAGAACTAAGTCCTGGGACCTTCGAAAAGATAAATCCTGGGGGTAACCAAAAAGAAAATGCTGGAAAATCTCAGCAGGTCTGGCAGCATCTGGAGAGAGAGAAAAGAGCTTACATTTCGAGTCCAGATGACCCTTTGTCAAAGCTATAAGACAGAGAATGTGGGAAATATTGATACTGCAGAGTGAGAATGAAAGATGAGTCATAGCCACAGAAACCCAGGGAAACCGGGTGCTAATGGCCACAGATACCAAGGGGAAAGAGTGTTAATGGCAGTCCCCAAAAGGTGTGAAAGGCCAAACAGCAGAGAAACTAACATCAGAGGGTAAACTGTGACAGATGTATATGTGGGGGAGGGGAAGGGGGGAAACAAAGGGGAGAAAGGGTAACAAAAGGTGGATAAGATTGGGGGGGGTGGAAATATATACCCCCTGCTCCCATGCCCACATGTCTGGAACATTGCAGCAGGCCAAGGACAGTGAAGCTCAACACAAACTGGAGGAACAACATCTCATCTTCCGGTTAGGCATGCTACAGCCTTCCGGTCTCAACATCGAATTCAACAACTTCAGATGATTAGCTCTACCCCACCTCGACCCCTTTTATCATCCCATTTAATTTTAACTGTGTTTTTACTATTTATTTCTCTCTTGTCTTTCTTCATATATATTCAACCCTGGTTTCAGATTCCAGAATCCGCAGTAATTTGCTTTTCTGCTTAAATCCTGGGGGGCCTCGGGTGCAGGAGGGTACGGGGTGCATGGGTACGGGGGAGGGGAAATTGCTGGGAGCTCTAATGTCCCTGGAGGGGGGTGGGGGTGGGAAGGACCTCTCAATTCTGAAGAGGCCTTCAGAGTTTGGTTGGGGGAACCCCATCCATTCAATTGTATGCTCCCCACTGACCACCCCCTCCTTAGCATGAGCTTAAAATTCCACCCCATGAAGACTGTGTGTATTTATATAAAGAATACTTTTTGAGCAACTCTCCATAATTGTCCAACTACTCCAATGCTTCCATCACGTATTTACTATATCATTTGCCTAATTTATGTATTTAACATCTTAAAGTTTCCCTTGCCCGAACACCGCACCATCTCCTACTGGGCCCCAGTATCAACACTTTCCTGTTGCCAGTGTCACCCCATAGTTACTATATCTTACACCTATAACCCTACCCAGTTCCCCAATCCCTCCCACATTTGCAGCATCCACAGTCCCTTTGTCCAATCTAACTGCCCATTTCCTACCTTTCTTTTTGTAGATGACGACACCCACAATGGCGAGAGCGATGAGCACCAGAACAGCAATGACAACACCAACAATAACTGGGACCATGGAGTCAGCCTTCGGCTCTGAAAGATAGAATAAATCAGAGGGAGAAAGTCAATCATCAGGGACCAGAAACATAAAAGGGGCCAGGGGAGAAGGTGCACTGAGTCGAGTCACAATGTAGTATCCCAGGATATACAGCTCAGCACTGACCGTCTCTCCGAGACAGAGAGGGGGAGAGAGAGAGAGGCAGAGCAAGAAAGAGCGGGCGAGAAGATTGGATTTTTATACAGTGGAGATTGTCTTACCATAAAACAGGATCATCGGCTCAGTCAATCCACTGTGATCCACCTTACAGGAGTACTTGGCCGATTCAGTGTCGTATTCAGTGCGTTTTTCCATCTGGTAAGTGCCGTCATGATTAGGCCGGACCCCACTGGAATACATCTCGCCATCTTTCTCATCTCTGTGCATTGTCACCTCGATGGACTGAGGGTAGAACCCAGTGGCGACACAGGAGAGCTTGTTGCTGTTACCCAGGCGGGTAAAGGACACAGATGGAGCAACTGAGAGAAAAAGTGTTAATGTCAGAAAGAGAAAAATTCAACACGTCAGCTGGAATTTTCTGGCCAGTTCTAACGATGGTGACACCTCACCGTCGGTCCGCCGCCAGTGGGGCTGCAAACAACATGAAACCCCGTTGACAGCGCCAACCAGAAACCCCGTCACTGGCCGATATCCGGCTGCCTCTGTTACACAAAACAAGCCGCGGAGGCTAGGAAAATCCGGACCATTGACCCCACTGGAAAGTCCGGACCATTGACCCCACTGGAAAATCCGGACCATTGACCCCACTGGAAAATCCGGACCATTGACCCCACTGGAAAATCCGGACCATTGACCCCACTGGAAAACCCGGACCATTGACCCCACTGGAAAACCCGGACCATTGACCCCACTGGAAAATCCGGACCATTGACCCCACTGGAAAATCCGGACCATTGACCCCACTGGAAAATCCGGACCATTGACCCCACTGGAAAACCCGGACCATTGACCCCACTGGAAAACCCGGACCATTGACCCCACTGGAAAATCCGGACCATTGACCCCACTGGAAAATCCGGACCATTGACCCCACTGGAAAATCCGGACCATTGACCCCACGCTTTCAGTCAGACAACCTTCAAAATATTATGGTGCAAAACCTCTGATGAACAAAATTTGCCTGCATCTCAATTCCAGATTTGAATCTGGAATGCGAGGCTGATCATGTGTCAGTTTTGTTGCAACAACAGGGTGTAAGGTTTTCGGGCAATTCGGCCCTTTTGGAGAAACTCAGAGACTGTAAACCGACTTTCCAGCCAAGGGAACAGAACCAGTTTCCCAGCAGGCTTGGCCCGCTGAGCTGAGTAGGGACATAAATACATAAATATTTCCAAAACACCCCCCTAGGAGCTACAAGGAAGAAGGAGCCAGACAACAAGATAACATCAAAACACAGACAAAGGGGCACGGGAATACACAGGAGGCTTGCATGCAAGCAGGACAATGGGATGGTCATAGCCCCATGCAAATGTAAATGACCTGGCCTCCACCAGAGCAGAATCCAATCAACACCCCATCAACATAGCAGCTATCTCCGGAGCAGATGGAAGTCTTTGAAAATCTTCAAGGGAGCTCAACCTCGTTATCTCAAAAAAAACAGACTGGAGGCGGACCTAGGGGAGGTACTCCCATCTCGACAGGTCTGACCGGCTCAAAGGGGGCGGGACCAGCGGGAACTTTAAATCTTACCTTTTTCAATGCAAAAGGGGCTGGCCGATCACAGGACAAAGCCAGGTAAAACAATATAAAAGGGGCTGTGTTTTCGATTGGGGGTCTCTTCGTTCCTGGCTCGACCTCTGCACCCCTGACTTGACCTCTGCAGCCTGTGACCGTAAGTACTCTGCAGCAGCTTGCGAAACTCCCTTGACTGTAATAGTGGTTGAGGCTTTGGGGAAGGGAACTTGTTTTGTGCCTTGTGATATTACTAAAAACTGTGTAATCATAAGAATTTTCGTTGTGTCCGCTATATTACTTTTGAATAGACTTAGTTGTATTAGAGCATAAGATTTTATTGTGTTTCTTCTGTTGATGATTTTGACCTGGGTTTTACAATAAACCTTGATTTGATGATAATTGGAGTCGTTTAAATTCTTCAATCCTTCACCAGCGATCTCTGACCAAGTCATTGTTAAAATACTCCTCACCTTAATTCCGGGTTCAAGAATCGAGGGTCATCTTGAGCAATTCACTCAGGACAGACTGCTGGTTAGGAAATAAACAGCAGTGTCCTATTCTCTCTCTTGGGAAAGCTACTCTAGTGGAGTAGGAACCGGGTGGGTGTTGCCCCACCGGCAAGAGAGAGAATCACCTGGGTATTGGTAGGGGTCTGGAGATCTGTGTGATATAAGTCTCAGGCTGTCGGTTAGGAATAAACGGCAGGCTTGAATCAGTGCTCTCTTCAGTGGAAGTGTCCCAGTGCGACATCCCCTGGCCTCTGAAGTTTCAGTGCCAGCTGGAGAGAGACACACACAGACATCCAAACCCCAGATATCGGCCCAGTAGTGGAGTAGCGGAGATGGCACCCTCTACAAGGGTCACATCATTGCATCCACTTATGAAACAGCTATTAAAGCAAAGGATTATAAATAGAGACTTTCTCAAGCGGAGGAAGAAATTATGTATCTGAAACTGGAATTGCCCGGAGAGTGGAGAGCTCAAGAGGAAGAGAGAAGGAAATGGGCAGGAGGCCCACTTCCTGGAGGGAATACAGGCCTTCCCTGCATGGGAAGGAACCGGCATAATAAGCAGACCCACCCTCGATGGCCCAACGACCAAGGGGAAGTGGGACTTCCTCCCTGCCACCCATCCTCCACCCAACCAGCAGAATGAAGTCTACAGATGAGTGAGGACAGGAACCAACCACACCAAGACACGGAAGGGGGAAACTGGGGACAAGCCCAACCGCCAAACGCAGGGGTTCCAGCGGAACCCAACAATCCAGTTAAAAATCTAACGATGCAAAAATGTAAATATTATCCAGCATTGGGAGCCCCAGTGACGGCTATGATGCCAGCAAGGGGATGAAGGCTGGTTGATCTGATCGATGTAGTTTTCTTCCTTGTCGTTTTATGATACTTTACGTGTGAAATCCAGCCCTTATTCTTTTCTGTAACTGTCACTTGAAACACCAATAAAAATATTCAAACAAAAATATTTTCAATGATGAGGCTAACTCAAAATAAGAGGGATAGCTTGAGAGAAAACATTTGCCTTATGCAATGTGTACAATTAACTAAAGTCAATTTCAATATTGACGAACTGGCTCTTGTCTAACAATTCAGTAAGATGGGCTTTTGACATTTTAAAGATATTAGAAGGGATCTCGAGAAACCATTTTTGGTAGAGCTGTTGAAACCATTGTGGAGAAACTTAGAGAGTTCATGGGAGAATAATGCAGGTAGAGAGGGGCGCACAATGTTTACAGGACAGTGTTGGAGTTAACAACTTTTCGTAGTTGTCACTTAACATCCTGTCTGAGAATGTAGTGAGAACTCTTTATAATTTTTGTTATTGTCACAAGTAGGCTTACATCAACACTGTAATGAAGTTACTGTGAAAATCACCTAGTCACCACATTCCAGCGCCTGTTCGGGTACACTGAGGGAGAATTCAGAATGTCCAAATTACCGAACAGCACGTCTTTCGGGACATGTGGGAGGAAACCGGAGTACCCGGACAAAACCCACGCAGATACGAGGAGAACATGCAGACTCCGCACAGACAGTGTCCCGAGCCGACTCCGCACAGACAGTGACCCGAGCCGACTCCGCACAGACAGTGACCCGAGCCGACTCCGCACAGACAGTGACCCGAGACGACTCCGCACAGACAGACCCGAGCCGACTCCGCACAGACAGTGACCCGAGCCGACTCCGCACAGACAGTGACCCGAGCCGACTCCGCACAGACAGTGACCCGAGCCGACTCCGCACAGACAGACCCGAGCCGACTCCGCACAGACAGTGACCCGAGCCGACTCCGCACAGACACTGACCCGAGCCGACTCCGCACAGACAGTGATCCGAGCCGACTCCGCACAGACAGTGTCCCGAGCCGACTCCGCACAGACAGTGTCCCGAGCCGACTCCGCACAGACAGTGTCCCGAGCCGACTCCGCAGACAGACAGGGACCCCCGCCCCCAACACTCACTCCCCCCCCCCCCCCCACACTCACTCCCCCCCCCCCCCACACTCACTCCCCCCCCCCCCCACACTCACTCCCTCCCCCCCCACACTCACTCCCTCCCCCCCCACACTCACTCCCTCCCCCCCCACACTCACTCCCTCCCCCCCCCCACTCACTCCCTCCCCCCCACACTCACTCCCTCCCCCCCCACACTCACTCCCTCCCCCCCACACTCACTCCCTCCCCCCCCACACTCACTCCCTCCCCCCCCACACTCACTCCCTCCCCCCCCACACTCACTCCCTCCCCCCCCACACTCACTCCCTCCCCCCCCACACTCACTCCCTCCCCCCCACACTCACTCCCTCCCCCCCACACTCACTCCCTCCCCCCCACACTCACTCCCTCCCCCCCCACACTCACTCCCTCCCCCCCCACACTCACTCCCTCCCCCCCCACACTCACTCCCTCCCCCCCACACTCACTCCCTCCCCCCCCACACTCACTCCCTCCCCCCCCCACACTCACTCCCTCCCCCCCACACTCACTCCCTCCCCCCCCCACACTCACTCCCTCCCCCCCCCACACTCCCTCCCTCCCCCCCCACACTCACTCCCTCCCTCCCCCCCCACACTCACTCCCTCCCCCCCACACTCACTCCCTCCCCCCCCACACTCACGCCCTCCCCCCCACACTCACGCCCTCCCCCCCACACTCACGCCCTCCCCCCCACACTCACGCCCTCTCCCCCACACTCACGCCCTCTCCCCCACACTCACGCCCTCTCCCCCACACTCACGCCCTCTCCCCCACACTCACGCCCTCTCCCCCACACTCACGCCCTCCCCCCCACACTCACGCCCTCCCCCCCACACTCACGCCCTCCCCCCCACACTCACGCCCTCCCCCCCCACACTCACGCCCTCCCCCCCACACTCACGCCCTCTCCCCCACTCACGCCCTCTCCCCCACACTCACGCCCTCTCCCCCACACTCACGCCCTCTCCCCCACACTCACGCCCTCTCCCCCACACTCACGCCCTCTCCCCCACACTCACGCCCTCCCCCCCACACTCACGCCCTCCCCCCCACACTCACGCCCTCCCCCCCACACTCACGCCCTCCCCCCCACACTCACGCCCTCCCCCCCACACTCACGCCCTCCCCCCCACACTCACGCCCTCCCCCCCACACTCACGACTCCGCACAGACACTGACCCGAGCCGACTCCGCAGACAGACAGGGACCCCCGCCCCCAACACTCACTCCCCCCCCCCCACACTACCTCCCTCCCCCCCACACTCACTCCCTCCCCCCAACACTCACTCCCCACCCCCCCCACACTACCTCCCTCCCCCCCCACTCACTCCCTCCCCACCCACACTCACTCCCTCCCCCCCCCACACTCACTCCCTCCCCCCCCACACTCACTCCCTCCCCCCCCACACTCACTCCCTCCCCCCCCACACTCACTCCCTCCCCCCCCACACTCACTCCCTCCCCCCCCACACTCACTCCCTCCCCCCCCACACTCACTCCCTCCCCCCCCACACTCACTCCCTCCCCCCCCACACTCACTCCCTCCCCCCCCGACACTCACTCCCTCCCCCCCGACACTCACTACCCCCCCCCCGACACTCACTACCCCCCCCCCCGACACTCACTCCCTCCCCCCCCCGACACTCACTCCCTCCCCGCCGCCCGACACTCACTCCCTCCCCCCCCCGACACTCACTCCCTCCCCCCCCACACTCACTCCCTCCCCCCCCACACTCACTCCCTCCCCCCCCACACTCGCTCCCTCCCCCCCCACACTCGCTCCCTCCCCCCCCACACTCGCTCCCTCCCCCCCCACACTCACTCCCTCCCCCCCCACACTCACTCCCTCCCCCCCCACACTCACTCCCTCCCCCCCCACACTCACTCCCTCCCCCCCCACACTCACTCCCTCCCCCCCCACACTCACTCCCTCCCCCCCCACACTCACTCCCTCCCCCCCCACACTCACTCCCTCCCCCCCCACACTCACGCCCTCCCCCCCCACACTCACGCCCTCCCCCCCCACACTCACGCCCTCCCCCCCCACACTCACGCCCTCCCCCCCCACACTCACGCCCTCCCCCCCCACACTCACGCCCTCCCCCCCCACACTCACGCCCTCCCCCCCCACACTCACGCCCTCCCCCCCCACACTCACGCCCTCCCCCCCACACTCACGCCCTCCCCCCCACACTCACGCCCTCCCCCCCACACTCACGCCCCCCCCCCACACTCACGCCCTCCCCCCCACACTCACGCTCTCCCCCCCACACTCACGCCCTCCCCCCCACACTCACGCCCTCCCCCCCACACTCACGACTCCGCACAGACACTGACCCGAGCCGACTCCGCACAGACAGTGTCCCGAGCCGACTCCGCAGACAGACAGGGACCCCCGCCCCCAACACTCACTCCCCCCCCCCCCCCCACACTACCTCCCTCCCCCCCACACTCACTCCCTCCCCCCCCACACTCACTCCCTCCCCCCTACACTCACTCCCTCCCCCCCCACACTCACTCCCTCCCCCCCACACTCACTCCCTCCCCCCCCACACTCACTCCCTCCCCCCCCACACTCACTCCCTCCCCCCCCACACTCACTCCCTCCCCCCCCACACTCACTCCCTCCCCCCCCACACTCACTCCCTCCGCCCCCACACTCACTCCCTCCGCCCCCACACTCACACCCTCCGCCCCCACACTCACTCCCTCCGCCCCCACACTCACTCCCTCCCCCCCCACACTCACTCCCTCCCCCCCCACACTCACTCCCTCCCCCCCCACACTCACTCCCTCCCCCCCCACACTCACTCCCTCCCCCCCCACACTCACTCCCTCCCCCCCCACACTCACTCCCTCCCCCCCCACACTCACTCCCTCCCCCCCCCACACTCACTCCCTCCCCCCCCCACACTCACTCCCTCCCCCCCCCACACTCACTCCCTCCCCCCCCCACACTCACTCCCTCCCCCCCCCACACTCACTCCCTCCCCCCCCACACTCACTCCCTCCCCCCCCACACTCACTCCCTCCCCCCCCACACTCACTCCCTCCCCCCCCACACTCACTCCCTCCCCCCCCACACTCACTCCCTCCCCCCCCACACTCACTCCCTCCCCCCCCACACTCACTCCCTCCCCCCCCACACTCACTCCCTCCCCCCCCACACTCACTCCCTCCCCCCCCACACTCACGCCCTCCCCCCCACACTCACTCCCTCCCCCCCCACACTCACTCCCTCCCTCCCCCCCCACACTCACTCCCTCCCCCCCCACACTCACTCCCTCCCCCCCCACACTCACGCCCTCCCCCCCACACTCACGCCCTCCCCCCCACACTCACGCCCTCCCCCCCACACTCACGCCCTCTCCCCCACACTCACGCCCTCTCCCCCACACTCACGCCCTCTCCCCCACACTCACGCCCTCTCCCCCACACTCACGCCCTCTCCCCCACACTCACGCCCTCCCCCCCACACTCACGCCCTCCCCCCCACACTCACGCCCTCCCCCCCCACACTCACGCCCTCCCCCCCACACTCACGCCCTCTCCCCCACTCACGCCCTCTCCCCCACACTCACGCCCTCTCCCCCACACTCACGCCCTCTCCCCCACACTCACGCCCTCTCCCCCACACTCACGCCCTCTCCCCCACACTCACGCCCTCTCCCCCACACTCACGCCCTCCCCCCCACACTCACGCCCTCCCCCCCACACTCACGCCCTCCCCCCCACACTCACGCCCTCCCCCCCACACTCACGCCCTCCCCCCCACACTCACGCCCTCCCCCCCACACTCACGCCCTCCCCCCCACACTCACGCCCTCCCCCCCACACTCACGCCCTCCCCCCCACACTCACGCCCTCCCCCCCACACTCACGCCCTCCCCCCCACACTCACGACTCCGCACAGACACTGACCCGAGCCGACTCCGCAGACAGACAGGGACCCCCGCCCCCAACACTCACTCCCCCCCCCCACACTACCTCCCTCCCCCCCACACTCACTCCCTCCCCCCAACACTCACTCCCCACCCCCCCCACACTACCTCCCTCCCCCCCCACTCACTCCCTCCCCACCCACACTCACTCCCTCCCCCCCCCACACTCACTCCCTCCCCCCCCACACTCACTCCCTCCCCCCCACACTCACTCCCTCCCCCCCCACACTCACTCCCTCCCCCCCCACACTCACTCCCTCCCCCCCCACACTCACTCCCTCCCCCCCCACACTCACTCCCTCCCCCCCCACACTCACTCCCTCCCCCCCCACACTCACTCCCTCCCCCCCCACACTCACTCCCTCCCCCCCCGACACTCACTCCCTCCCCCCCCGACACTCACTCCCTCCCCCCCGACACTCACTACCCCCCCCCCGACACTCACTACCCCCCCCCCCGACACTCACTCCCTCCCCCCCCCGACACTCACTCCCTCCCCGCCGCCCGACACTCACTCCCTCCCCCCCCCGACACTCACTCCCTCCCCCCCCACACTCGCTCCCTCCCCCCCCACACTCGCTCCCTCCCCCCCCACACTCGCTCCCTCCCCCCCCACACTCGCTCCCTCCCCCCCCACACTCGCTCCCTCCCCCCCCACACTCACTCCCTCCCCCCCCACACTCACTCCCTCCCCCCCCACACTCACTCCCTCCCCCCCCACACTCACTCCCTCCCCCCCCACACTCACTCCCTCCCCCCCCACACTCACTCCCTCCCCCCCCACACTCACTCCCTCCCCCCCCACACTCACTCCCTCCCCCCCCACACTCACTCCCTCCCCCCCCACACTCACGCCCTCCCCCCCCACACTCACGCCCTCCCCCCCCACACTCACGCCCTCCCCCCCCACACTCACGCCCTCCCCCCCCACACTCACGCCCTCCCCCCCCACACTCACGCCCTCCCCCCCCACACTCACGCCCTCCCCCCCCACACTCACGCCCTCCCCCCCCACACTCACGCCCTCCCCCCCACACTCACGCCCTCCCCCCACACTCACGCCCTCCCCCCACACTCACGCCCTCCCCCCCACACTCACGCCCCCCCCCCACACTCACGCCCTCCCCCCCACACTCACGCTCTCCCCCCCCACACTCACGCCCTCCCCCCCACACTCACGCCCTCCCCCCCACACTCACGACTCCGCACAGACACTGACCCGAGCCGACTCCGCACAGACAGTGTCCCGAGCCGACTCCGCAGACAGACAGGGACCCCCGCCCCCAACACTCACTCCCCCCCCCCCCCCACACTACCTCCCTCCCCCCCACACTCACTCCCTCCCCCCCCACACTCACTCCCTCCCCCCTACACTCACTCCCTCCCCCCCCACACTCACTCCCTCCCCCCCACACTCACTCCCTCCCCCCCCACACTCACTCCCTCCCCCCCCACACTCACTCCCTCCCCCCCCACACTCACTCCCTCCCCCCCCACACTCACTCCCTCCCCCCCCACACTCACTCCCTCCGCCCCCACACTCACTCCCTCCGCCCCCACACTCACACCCTCCGCCCCCACACTCACTCCCTCCGCCCCCACACTCACTCCCTCCCCCCCCACACTCACTCCCTCCCCCCCCACACTCACTCCCTCCCCCCCCACACTCACTCCCTCCCCCCCCACACTCACTCCCTCCCCCCCCACACTCACTCCCTCCCCCCCCACACTCACTCCCTCCCCCCCCACACTCACTCCCTCCCCCCCCACACTCACTCCCTCCCCCCCCACACTCACTCCCTCCCCCCCCACACTCACTCCCTCCCCCCCCCACACTCACTCCCTCCCCCCCCCACACTCACTCCCTCCCCCCCCCCACACTCACTCCCTCCCCCCCCCACACTCACTCCCTCCCCCCCCCACACTCACTCCCTCCCCCCCCCACACTCACTCCCTCCCCCCCCCACACTCACTCCCTCCCCCCCCACACTCACTCCCTCCCCCCCCACACTCACTCCCTCCCCCCCCACACTCACTCCCTCCCCCCCCACACTCACTCCCTCCCCCCCCACACTCACTCCCTCCCCCCCCACACTCACTCCCTCCCCCCCCACACTCACTCCCTCCCCCCCCACACTCACTCCCTCCCCCCCCACACTCACGCCCTCCCCCCCACACTCACTCCCTCCCCCCCACACTCACTCCCTCCCCCCCCACACTCACTCCCTCCCCCCCCACACGCACGCCCTCCCCCCCACACGCACGCCCTCCCCCCCACACGCACGCCCTCTCCCCCACACTCACGCCCTCTCCCCCACACTCACGCCCTCTCCCCCACACTCACGCCCTCTCCCCCACACTCACGCCCTCCCCCCCACACTCACGCCCTCCCCCCCACACTCACGCCCTCCCCCCCACACTCACGCCCTCCCCCCCCACACTCACGCCCTCCCCCCCACACTCACGCCCTCTCCCCCACACTCACGCCCTCTCCCCCACACTCACGCCCTCTCCCCCACACTCACGCCCTCTCCCCCACACTCACGCCCTCTCCCCCACACTCACGCCCTCTCCCCCACACTCACGCCCTCTCCCCCACACTCACGCCCTCTCCCCCACACTCACGCCCTCCCCCCCACACTCACGCCCTCCCCCCCACACTCACGCCCTCCCCCCCACACTCACGCCCTCCCCCCCACACTCACGCCCTCCCCCCCACACTCACGCCCTCCCCCCCACACTCACGACTCCGCACAGACACTGACCCGAGCCGACTCCGCACAGACAGTGTCCCGAGCCGACTCCGCAGACAGACAGGGACCCCCGCCCCCAACACTCACTCCCCCCCCCCCCCCACACTACCTCCCTCCCCCCCACACTCACTCCCTCCCCCCCCACACTCACTCCCTCCCCCCCCACACTCACTCCCCACCCCCCCCACACTACCTCCCTCCCCCCCACACTCACTCCCTCCCCCCCCCACACTCACTCCCTCCCCCCCCACACTCACTCCCTCCCCCCCCACACTCACTCCCTCCCCCCCCACACTCACTCCCTCCCCCCCCACACTCACTCCCTCCCCCCCCACACTCACTCCCTCCCCCCCCACACTCACTCCCTCCCCCCCCACACTCACTCCCTCCCCCCCCACACTCACTCCCTCCCCCCCCCACACTCACTCCCTCCCCCCCCCACACTCACTCCCTCCCCCCCCCACACTCACTCCCTCCCCCCCCACACTCACTCCCTCCCCCCCCACACTCACTCCCTCCCCCCCCCACTCACTCCCTCCCCCCCCACACTCACTCCCTCCCCCCCCCACACTCACTCCCTCCCCCCCCACACTCACTCCCTCCCCCCCCACACTCACTCCCTCCCCCCCCCACACTCACTCCCTCCCCCCCCCACACTCACTCCCTCCCCCCCCCACACTCACTCCCTCCCCCCCCACACTCACTCCCTCCCCCCCCACACTCACTCCCTCCCCCCCCACACTCACGCCCTCCCCCCCCACACTCACGCCCTCCCCCCCACACTCACGCCCTCTCCCCCACGCTCACGCCCTCCCCCCCACGCTCACGCCCTCCCCCCCACGCTCACGCCCTCCCCCCCACGCTCACGCCCTCCCCCCCACGCTCACGCCCTCTCCGCCACGCTCACGCCCTCTCCCCCACGCTCACGCCCTCTCCCCCACACTCACGCCCTCTCCCCCACACTCACGCCCTCTCCCCCACACTCACGCCCTCTCCCCCACACTCACGCACTCCCCCCCACACTCACGCCCTCCCCCCCTCACTCACGCCCTCTCCCCCACACTCACGCCCTCTCCCCCACACTCACGCCCTCTCCCCCACACTCACGCCCTCTCCCCCACACTCACGCCCTCTCCCCCACACTCACGCCCTCTCCCCCACACTCACGCCCTCTCCCCCACACTCACGCCCTCTCCCCCACACTCACGCCCTCCCCCCCACACTCACGCCCTCCCCCCCACACTCACGCCCTCCCCCCCACACTCACGCCCTCCCCCCCACACTCACGCCCTCCCCCCCACACTCACGACTCCGCACAGACACTGACCCGAGCCGACTCCGCACAGACAGTGTCCCGAGCCGACTCCGCAGACAGACAGGGACCCCCGCCCCGAACACTCACTCCCCCCCCCCTCACACTACCTCCCTCCCCCCCACACTCACTCCCTACCCCCCCACACTCACTCCCTCCCCCCCACACTCACTCCCTCCCCCCCACACTCACTCCCTCCCCCCCACACTCACTCCCTCCCCCCCACACTCACTCCCTCCCCCCCACACTCACTCCCTCCCCCCCCACACTCACTCCCTCCCCCCCCCACACTCACTCCCTCCCCCCCCACACTCACTCCCTCCCCCCCCACACTCACTCCCTCCCCCCCCACACTCACTCCCTCCCCCCCCACACTCACTCCCTCCCCCCCCACACTCACTCCCTCCCCCCCCACACTCACTCCCTCCCCCCCCACACTCACTCCCTCCCCCCCCACACTCACTCCCTCCCCCCCCACACTCACTCCCTCCCCCCCCACACTCACTCCCTCCCCCCCCACACTCACTCCCTCCCCCCCCACACTCACTCCCTCCCCCCCCACACTCACTCCCTCCCCCCCCACACTCACTCCCTCCCCCCCCACACTCACTCCCTCCCCCCCCACACTCACTCCCTCCCCCCCCACACTCACTCCCTCCCCCCCCACACTCACTCCCTCCCCCCCCACACTCACTCCCTCCCCCCCCACACTCACTCCCCCCCACCGACACTCACTCCCTCCCCCCCCACACTCACTCCCTCCCCCCCACACTCACTCCCTCCCCCCCCACACTCACGCCCTCCCCCCCCCCACACTCACGCCCTCCCCCCCCACACTCACGCCCTCCCCCCCACACTCACGCCCTCCCCCCCACACTCACGCCCTCTCCCCCACACTCACGCCCTCTCCCCCACACTCACGCCCTCCCCCCCACACTCACGCCCTCCCCCCCACACTCACGCCCTCCCCCCCACACTCACGCCCTCCCCCCCCACACTCACGCCCTCCCCCCCACACTCACGCCCTCTCCCCCACACTCACGCCCTCTCCCCCACACTCACGCCCTCTCCCCCACACTCACGCCCTCTCCCCCACACTCACGCCCTCTCCCCCACACTCACGCCCTCTCCCCCACACTCACGCCCTCTCCCCCACACTCGCTCCCTCCCCCCCACACTCACTCCCTCCCCCCCCACACTCACTCCCTCCCCCCCCACACTCACTCCCTCCCCCCCCACACTCACTCCCTCCCCCCCCACACTCACTCCCTCCCCCCCCACACTCACTCCCTCCCCCCCCACACTCACTCCCTCCCCCCCCACACTCACTCCCTCCCCCCCCACACTCACGCCCTCCCCCCCCACACTCACGCCCTCCCCCCCCACACTCACGCCCTCCCCCCCCACACTCACGCCCTCCCCCCCCACACTCACGCCCTCCCCCCCCACACTCACGCCCTCCCCCCCCACACTCACGCCCTCCCCCCCCACACTCACGCCCTCCCCCCCCACACTCACGCCCTCCCCCCCCACACTCACGCCCTCCCCCCCACACTCACGCCCTCCCCCCCCACACTCACGCCCTCCCCCCCCACACTCACGCCCTCCCTTCCACACTCACGCCCTCCCTTCCACACTCACGCCCTCCCCCCCCACACTCACGCCCTCCCCCCCACACTCACGCCCTCCCCCCCACACTCACGCCCTCCCCCCCACACTCACGCCCCCCCCCCACACTCACGCCCTCCCCCCCACACTCACGCCCTCCCCCCCCACACTCACGCCCCTCCCCCCCACACTCACGCCCTCCCCCCCACACTCACGCCCTCCCCCCCCACACTCACGACTCCGCACAGACACTGACCCGAGCCGACTCCGCACAGACAGTGTCCCGAGCCGACTCCGCAGACAGACAGGGACCCCCGCCCCCAACACTCACTCCCCCCCCCCCCCCACACTACCTCCCTCCCCCCCACACTCACTCCCTCCCCCCCCACACTCACTCCCTCCCCCCTACACTCACTCCCTCCCCCCCCACACTCACTCCCTCCCCCCCACACTCACTCCCTCCCCCCCCACACTCACTCCCTCCCCCCCCACACTCACTCCCTCCCCCCCCACACTCACTCCCTCCCCCCCCACACTCACTCCCTCCCCCCCCACACTCACTCCCTCCCCCCCCACACTCACTCCCTCCGCCCCCACACTCACACCCTCCGCCCCCACACTCACTCCCTCCGCCCCCACACTCACTCCCTCCCCCCCCCACACTCACTCCCTCCCCCCCCCACACTCACTCCCTCCCCCCCCCACACTCACTCCCTCCCCCCCCACACTCACTCCCTCCCCCCCCACACTCACTCCCTCCCCCCCCACACTCACTCCCTCCCCCCCCACACTCACTCCCTCCCCCCCCACACTCACTCCCTCCCCCCCCACACTCACTCCCTCCCCCCCCCACACTCACTCCCTCCCCCCCCCACACTCACTCCCTCCCCCCCCCACACTCACTCCCTCCCCCCCCCACACTCACTCCCTCCCCCCCCACACTCACTCCCTCCCCCCCCCACACTCACTCCCTCCCCCCCCCACACTCACTCCCTCCCCCCCCACACTCACTCCCTCCCCCCCCACACTCACTCCCTCCCCCCCACACTCACTCCCTCCCCCCCCACACTCACTCCCTCCCCCCCCACACTCACTCCCTCCCCCCCCACACTCACTCCCTCCCCCCCCACACTCACTCCCTCCCCCCCCACACTCACGCCCTCCCCCCCACACTCACTCCCTCCCCCCCACACTCACTCCCTCCCCCCCCACACTCACTCCCTCCCCCCCCACACGCACGCCCTCCCCCCCACACGCACGCCCTCCCCCCCACACTCACGCCCTCTCCCCCACACTCACGCCCTCTCCCCCACACTCACGCCCTCTCCCCCACACTCACGCCCTCTCCCCCACACTCACGCCCTCTCCCCCACACTCACGCCCTCTCCCCCACACTCACGCCCTCCCCCCCACACTCACGCCCTCCCCCCCACACTCACGCCCTCCCCCCCACACTCACGCCCTCCCCCCCCACACTCACGCCCTCCCCCCCACACTCACGCCCTCTCCCCCACACTCACGCCCTCTCCCCCACACTCACGCCCTCTCCCCCACACTCACGCCCTCTCCCCCACACTCACGCCCTCTCCCCCACACTCACGCCCTCTCCCCCACACTCACGCCCTCTCCCCCACACTCACGCCCTCTCCCCCACACTCACGCCCTCCCCCCCACACTCACGCCCTCCCCCCCACACTCACGCCCTCCCCCCCACACTCACGCCCTCCCCCCCACACTCACGCCCTCCCCCCCACACTCACGACTCCGCACAGACACTGACCCGAGCCGACTCCGCACAGACAGTGTCCCGAGCCGACTCCGCAGACAGACAGGGACCCCCGCCCCCAACACTCACTCCCCCCCCCCCCCACACTACCTCCCTCCCCCCCACACTCACTCCCTCCCCCCCCACACTCACTCCCTCCCCCCCCACACTCACTCCCCACCCCCCCCCACACTACCTCCCTCCCCCCCCACACTCACTCCCTCCCCCCCCCACACTCACTCCCTCCCCCCCCACACTCACTCCCTCCCCCCCCACACTCACTCCCTCCCCCCCCACACTCACTCCCTCCCCCCCCACACTCACTCCCTCCCCCCCCACACTCACTCCCTCCCCCCCCACACTCACTCCCTCCCCCCCCACACTCACTCCCTCCCCCCCCACACTCACTCCCTCCCCCCCCCACACTCACTCCCTCCCCCCCCCCCACACTCACTCCCTCCCCCCCCCACACTCACTCCCTCCCCCCCCCACACTCACTCCCTCCCCCCCCCACACTCACTCCCTCCCCCCCCACACTCACTCCCTCCCCCCCCACACTCACTCCCTCCCCCCCCACACTCACTCCCTCCCCCCCCACACTCACTCCCTCCCCCCCCACTCACTCCCTCCCCCCCCACACTCACTCCCTCCCCCCCCCCCACACTCACTCCCTCCCCCCCCCACACTCACTCCCTCCCCCCCCACACTCACTCCCTCCCCCCCCCACACTCACTCCCTCCCCCCCCACACTCACTCCCTCCCCCCCCCACACTCACTCCCTCCCCCCCCCACACTCACTCCCTCCCCCCCCACACTCACTCCCTCCCCCCCCACACTCACTCCCTCCCCCCCCACACTCACGCCCTCCCCCCCCACACTCACGCCCTCCCCCCCCACACTCACGCCCTCCCCCCCACACTCACGCCCTCTCCCCCCACACTCACGCCCTCCCCCCCACACTCACGCCCTCCCCCCCACACTCACGCCCTCCCCCCCACGCTCACGCCCTCCCCCCCACGCTCACGCCCTCTCCGCCACGCTCACGCCCTCTCCCCCACGCTCACGCCCTCTCCCCCACACTCACGCCCTCTCCCCCACACTCACGCCCTCTCCCCCACACTCACGCCCTCTCCCCCACACTCACGCCCTCTCCCCCACACTCACGCACTCCCCCCCACACTCACGCCCTCTCCCCACACTCACGCCCTCTCCCCCACACTCACGCCCTCTCCCCCACACTCACGCCCTCTCCCCCACACTCACGCCCTCTCCCCCACACTCACGCCCTCTCCCCCACACTCACGCCCTCTCCCCCACACTCACGCCCTCCCCCCCACACTCACGCCCTCCCCCCCACACTCACGCCCTCCCCCCCACACTCACGCCCTCCCCCCCACACTCACGACTCCGCACAGACACTGACCCGAGCCGACTCCGCACAGACAGTGTCCCGAGCCGACTCCGCAGACAGACAGGGACCCCCGCCCCGAACACTCACTCCCCCCCCCCTCACACTACCTCCCTCCCCCCCACACTCACTCCCTACCCCCCCACACTCACTCCCTCCCCCCCACACTCACTCCCTCCCCCCCACACTCACTCCCTCCCCCCCACACTCACTCCCTCCCCCCCACACTCACTCCCTCCCCCCCACACTCACTCCCTCCCCCCCCACACTCACTCCCTCCCCCCCCCACACTCACTCCCTCCCCCCCCACACTCACTCCCTCCCCCCCCACACTCACTCCCTCCCCCCCCACACTCACTCCCTCCCCCCCCACACTCACTCCCTCCCCCCCCACACTCACTCCCTCCCCCCCCACACTCACTCCCTCCCCCCCCACACTCACTCCCTCCCCCCCCACACTCACTCCCTCCCCCCCCACACTCACTCCCTCCCCCCCCACACTCACTCCCTCCCCCCCCACACTCACTCCCTCCCCCCCCACACTCACTCCCTCCCCCCCCACACTCACTCCCTCCCCCCCCACACTCACTCCCTCCCCCCCCACACTCACTCCCTCCCCCCCCACACTCACTCCCTCCCCCCCCACACTCACTCCCTCCCCCCCCACACTCACTCCCTCCCCCCCCACACTCACTCCCTCCCCCCCCACACTCACTCCCTCCCCCCCCACACTCACTCCCTCCCCCCCCACACTCACTCCCTCCCCCCCCACACTCACTCCCCCCCACCGACACTCACTCCCTCCCCCCCCACACTCACTCCCTCCCCCCCACACTCACGCCCTCCCCCCCCCCACACTCACGCCCTCCCCCCCCCACACTCACGCCCTCCCCCCCCACACTCACGCCCTCCCCCCCCACACTCACGCCCTCCCCCCCACACTCACGCCCTCTCCCCCACACTCACGCCCTCTCCCCCACACTCACGCCCTCCCCCCCACACTCACGCCCTCCCCCCCACACTCACGCCCTCCCCCCCCACACTCACGCCCTCCCCCCCACACTCACGCCCTCTCCCCCACACTCACGCCCTCTCCCCCACACTCACGCCCTCTCCCCCACACTCACGCCCTCTCCCCCACACTCACGCCCTCTCCCCCACACTCACGCCCTCTCCCCCACACTCACGCCCTCTCCCCCACACTCACGCCCTCTCCCCCACACTCACGCCCTCTCCCCCACACTCACGCCCTCTCCCCCACACTCACGCCCTCTCCCCCACACTCACGCCCTCTCCCCCACACTCACGCCCTCTCCCCCACACTCACGCCCTCTCCCCCACACTCACGCCCTCTCCCCCACACTCACGCCCTCTCCCCCACACTCACGCCCTCTCCCCCACACTCACGCCCTCTCCCCCACACTCACGCCCTCCCCCCCACACTCACGCCCTCCCCCCCACACTCACGCCCTCCCCCCCCACACTCACGCCCTCCCCCCCCACACTCACGCCCTCCCCCCCACACTCACGCCCTCCCCCCCACACTCACGCCCTCCCCCCCCACACTCACGCCCTCCCCCCCACACTCACGCCCTCCCCCCACACTCACGCCCTCCCCCCCACACTCACGCCCCCCCCCCACACTCACGCCCCCCCCCACACTCACGCCCTCCCCCCCACACTCACGCCCTCCCCCCCACACTCACGACTCCGCACAGACACTGACCCGAGCCGACTCCGCACAGACAGTGTCCCGAGCCGACTCCGCAGACAGACAGGGACCCCCGCCCCCAACACTCACTCCCCCCCCCCCCCCACACTACCTCCCTCCCCCCCACACTCACTCCCTCCCCCCCCACACTCACTCCCTCCCCCCTACACTCACTCCCTCCCCCCCCACACTCACTCCCTCCCCCCCACACTCACTCCCTCCCCCCCACACTCACTCCCTCCCCCCCCACACTCACTCCCTCCCCCCCCACACTCACTCCCTCCGCCCCCACACTCACTCCCTCCGCCCCCACACTCACTCCCTCCCCCCCCACACTCACTCCCTCCCCCCCCACACTCACTCCCTCCCCCCCCCACACTCACTCCCTCCCCCCCCACACTCACTCCCTCCCCCCCCACACTCACTCCCTCCCCCCCCCACACTCACTCCCTCCCCCCCCCCACACTCACTCCCTCCCCCCCCCACACTCACTCCCTCCCCCCCCCACACTCACTCCCTCCCCCCCCCACACTCACTCCCTCCCCCCCCCCACACTCACTCACTCCCTCCCCCCCCCCCACACTCACTCCCTCCCCCCCCACACTCACTCCCTCCCCCCCCACACTCACTCCCTCCCCCCCCACACTCACTCCCTCCCCCCCCACACTCACGCCCTCCCCCCCCCACACTCACGCCCTCCCCCCCCACACTCACGCCCTCCCCCCCACACTCACGCCCTCCCCCCCACACTCACGCCCTCCCCCCCACACTCACGCCCTCTCCCCCACACTCACGCCCTCTCCCCCACACTCACGCCCTCCCCCCCACACTCACGCCCTCCCCCCCACACTCACGCCCTCCCCCCCCACACTCACGCCCTCCCCCCCACACTCACGCCCTCTCCCCCACACTCACGCCCTCTCCCCCACACTCACGCCCTCTCCCCCACACTCACGCCCTCTCCCCCACACTCACGCCCTCCCCCCCACACTCACGCATTCCCCCCCACACTCACGCCCTCCCCCCCCACACTCACGCCCTCCCCCCCCACACTCACGCCCTCCCCCCCCACACTCACGCCCTCCCCCCCACACTCACGCCCTCCCCCCCCACACTCACGCCCTCCCCCCCACACTCACGCCCTCCCCCCACACTCACGCCCTCCCCCCCACACTCACGCCCCCCCCCACACTCACGCCCCCCCCCACACTCACGCCCCCCCCCCACACTCACGCCCTCCCCCCCACACTCACGCCCTCCCCCCCACACTCACGCCCTCCCCCCCACACTCACGACTCCGCACAGACACTGACCCGAGCCGACTCCGCACAGACAGTGTCCCGAGCCGACTCCGCAGACAGACAGGGACCCCCGCCCCCAACACTCACTCCCCCCCCCCCCCCCACACTACCTCCCTCCCCCCCACACTCACTCCCTCCCCCCCCACACTCACTCCCTCCCCCCTACACTCACTCCCTCCCCCCCCCACACTCACTCCCTCCCCCCCACACTCACTCCCTCCCCCCCACACTCACTCCCTCCCCCCCCACACTCACTCCCTCCCCCCCCACACTCACTCCCTCCCCCCCCACACTCACTCCCTCCCCCCCCACACTCACTCCCTCCCCCCCCACACTCACTCCCTCCCCCCCCCCACACTCACTCCCTCCCCCCCCACACTCACTCCCTCCCCCCCACACTCACTCCCTCCCCCCCCACACTCACTCCCTCCGCCCCCACACTCACTCCCTCCGCCCCCCACACTCACTCCCTCCGCCCCCACACTCACTCCCTCCCCCCCCACACTCACTCCCTCCCCCCCCACACTCACTCCCTCCCCCCCCCACACTCACTCCCTCCCCCCCCCACACTCACTCCCTCCCCCCCCCCACACTCACTCCCTCCCCCCCCCACACTCACTCCCTCCCCCCCCCACACTCACACCCTCCCCCCCCCCACACTCACTCCCTCCCCCCCCCCACACTCACTCCTCCCCCCCCCACTCACTCCCTCCCCCCCCACACTCACTCCCTCCCCCCCCCACACTCACTCCCTCCCCCCCCACACTCACTCCCTCCCCCCCCACACTCACTCCCTCCCCCCCCACACTCACTCCCTCCCCCCCCACACTCACTCCCTCCCCCCCCACACTCACTCCCTCCCCCCCCACACTCACTCCCTCCCCCCCCACACTCACTCCCTCCCCCCCCACACTCACTCCCTCCCCCCCCACACTCACTCCCTCCCCCCCCACACTCACTCCCTCCCCCCCCACACTCACTCCCTCCCCCCCCACACTCACTCCCTCCCCCCCCACACTCACTCCCTCCCCCCCCACACTCACTCCCTCCCCCCCCCACACTCACTCCCTCCCCCCCCACACTCACTCCCTCCCCCCCCACACTCACTCCCTCCCCCCCCACACTCACTCCCTCCCCCCCCACACTCACTCCCTCCCCCCCCACACTCACTCCCTCCCCCCCCACACTCACTCCCTCCCCCCCCACACTCACTCCCTCCCCCCCCACACTCACTCCCTCCCCCCCCACACTCACTCCCTCCCCCCCCACACTCACTCCCTCCCCCCCACACTCACTCCCTCCCCCCCACACTCACTCCCTCCCCCCCCACATTCACTCCCTCCCCCCCCACACTCACTCCCTCCCCCCCCACACTCACTCCCTCCCCCCCACACTCACTCCCTCCCCCCCCACACTCACTCCCTCCCCCCCCACACTCACTCCCTCCCCCCCCACACTCACTCCCTCCCCCCCCACACTCACTCCCTCCCCCCCCACACTCACTCCCTCCCCCCCCACACTCACTCCCTCCCCCCCCACACTCACTCCCTCCCCCCCCACACTCACTCCCTCCCCCCCCACACTCACTCCCTCCCCCCCCACACTCACTCCCTCCCCCCCCACACTCACTCCCTCCCCCCCCACACTCACTCCCTCCCCCCCACACTCACTCCCTCCCCCCCACACTCACTCCCTCCCCCCCACACTCACTCCCTCCCCCCCCACACTCACTCCCTCCCCCCCCACACTCACTCCCTCCCCCCCCACACTCACTCCCTCCCCCCCCACACTCACTCCCTCCCCCCCCACACTCACTCCCTCCCCCCCCACACTCACTCCCTCCCCCCCCACACTCACTCCCTCCCCCCCCACACTCACTCCCTCCCCCCCCACACTCACTCCCTCCCCCCCACACTCACTCCCTCCCCCCCCACACTCACTCCCTCCCCCCCCACACTCACTCCCTCCCCCCCCACACTCACTCCCTCCCCCCCCACACTCACTCCCTCCCCCCCCACACTCACTCCCTCCCCCCCACACTCACTCCCTCCCCCCCCCACACTCACTCCCTCCCCCCCCACACTCACGCCCTCCCCCCCCACACTCACGCCCTCCCCCCCCACACTCACGCCCTCCCCCCCACACTCACGCCCTCCCCCCCACACTCACGCCCTCCCCCCCACACTCACGCCCTCCCCCCCACACTCACGCCCTCCCCCCCACACTCACGCCCTCTCCCCCACACTCACGCCCTCTCCACCACACTCACGCCCTCTCCCCCACACTCACGCCCTCTCCCCCACACTCACGCCCTCTCCCCCACACTCACGCCCTCTCCCCCACACTCACGCCCTCTCCCCCACACTCACGCCCTCCCCCCACACTCACGCCCTCTCCCCCACACTCACGCCCTCTCCCCCACACTCACGCCCTCTCCCCCACACTCACGCCCTCTCCCCCACACTCACGCCCTCTCCCCCACACTCACGCCCTCTCCCCCACACTCACGCCCT
The DNA here is from genome assembly GCF_047496885.1 of Scyliorhinus torazame. Classification (NCBI taxonomy): domain Eukaryota; kingdom Metazoa; phylum Chordata; class Chondrichthyes; order Carcharhiniformes; family Scyliorhinidae; genus Scyliorhinus; species Scyliorhinus torazame. The sequence continues at coordinate 155,097,271 of NC_092720.1, forward strand.
CTCCCCCACACTCACGCCCTCTCCCCCACACTCACGCCCTCCCCCCCACACTCACGCCCTCCCCCCCACACTCACGCCCTCCCCCCCACACTCACGCCCTCCCCCCCACACTCACGCCCTCCCCCCCACACTCACGCCCTCCCCCCCACACTCACGCCCTCCCCCCCACACTCACGACTCCGCACAGACACTGACCCGAGCCGACTCCGCACAGACAGTGTCCCGAGCCGACTCCGCAGACAGACAGGGACCCCCGCCCCCAACACTCACTCCCCCCCCCCCCACACTACCTCCCTCCCCCCGACACTCACTCCCTCCCCCCCCCGACTCACTCCCCCCCCCCCCGACTCACTCCCCCCCCCCGACACTCACTCCCTCCCCCCCCCCCCCCGACTCACTCCCCCCCCGACACTCACTCCCTCCCCCCCCCGACACTCACTCCCTCCCCCCCCGACACACACTCACTCACTCCCTCCCCCCCGACACTCACTCCCTCCCCCCCGACACTCACTCCCTCCCCCCCCCCGACACTTACTCCCTCCCCCCCCCCGACACTCACTCCCTCCCCCCCCCGACACTCACTCCCTCCCCCCCCCGACACTCACTCCCTCCCCCCCCGACACTCACTCCCTCCCCCCCCGACACTCACTCCCTCCCCCCCCGACACTCACTCCCTCCCCCCCCGACACTCACTCCCTCCCCCCCCCCGACACTCACTCCCCCTCCCCCCGACACTCTCTCCCCCTCCTCCCGACACTCACTCCCCCTCCCCCGACACTCACTCCCCCTCCCCCCGACACTCACTCCCCCTCCCCCTGACACTCACTCTCCCTCCCCCCGACACTCACTCCCCCTCCCCCCGACACTCACTCCCCCTCCCCCCGACACTCACTCCCCCTCCCCCCGACACTCACTCTCCCTCCCCCCGACACTCACTCTCCCTCCCCCCGACACTCACTCTCCCTCCCCCCGACACCCACTCCCTCCCCCCGACACTCACTCCCTCCCCCCGACACTCACTCCCTCCCCCCGACACTCACTCCCCCCCCCCCGACATTCACTCCCCCCCCCCGACACTCACTCCCCCACCCCCCGACACTCACTCCCCCACCCCCCGTCACTCACTCCCCCACCCCCCGACACTCACTCCCCCACCCCCCGACACTCACTCCCCCACCCCCCGACACTCACTCCCCCACCCCCCGACACTCACTCCCCCACCCCCCGACACTCACTCCCCCACCCCCCGACACTCACTCCCCCACCCCCCGACACTCACTCCCCCACCCCCCGACACTCACTCCCTCCCCCCCGACACTCACTCCCTCCCCCCCGACACTCACTCCCTCCCCCCCGACACTCACTCCCTCCCCCCTGACACTCACTCCCTCCCCCCGACACTCACTCCCTCCCCCCCGACACTCACTCCCCCCCCGACACTCACTCCCTCTCCCCCCCGACACTCACTCCCTCTCCCCCGACACTCACTCCCTCCCCCCCCCCCCGACACTCACTCCCCCCCCCCGACACTCACTCCCCCCCCCCCGACACTCACTCCCCCCCCCCCGACACTCACTCCTTCCCCCCCCGACTCACTCCCCCCCCGACACTCACTCCCCCCCCCCCCCGACAATCACTCCCTCCCCACCCCTGACACTCACTCACTCACTCCATCCCCCCCCCCCGACACTCACTCCCTCCCCCCCGACACTCACTCCCTCCCCCCCGACACTCACTCCCCCCCCCCCCCCGACACTCACTCCCCCCCGACACTCACTCCCCCCCCCCCGACACTCACTCCCCCCCCCCGACCCGACACTCACTCCCTCCTCCCCCCCCACTCACTCCCTCCCCCCCGACACTCACTCCCCCGACACTCACTCCCCCTCCCCCCGACACTCACTCCCCCTCCCCCCGACACTCACTCCCTCCCCCCGACACTCACTCCCTCCCCCCGACACTCACTCCCTCCCCCCGACACTCACTCCCCCACCCCCCGACACTCACTCCCCCACCCCCCGACACTCACTCCCCCACCCCCCGACACTCACTCCCCCACCCCCCGACACTCACTCCCCCCCACCGACACTCACTCCCTCCCCGACACTCACTCCCTCCCCCCCGACACTCACTCCCTCCCCCCCCGACACTCACTCCCTCCCCCCCGACACTCACTCCCTCCCCCCCGACACTCACTCCCTCCCCCCCGACACTCACTCCCCCCCCCGACACTCACTCCCTCCCCCCCCGACACTCACTCCCTCCCCCCCCCCGACACTCCCTCCCTCCCCCCCCCGACACTCACTCCCTCCCCCCCGACACTCACTCCCTCCCCCCCGACACCCACTCCCTCCCCCCGACACTCACTCCCTCCCCCCGACACTCACTCCCTCCCCCCGACACTCACTCCCTCCCCCCGACACTCACTCCCTCCCCCCCCGACACTCACTCCCTCACCCCCCGACACTCACTCCCTCACCCCCCGACACTCACTCCCTCACCCCCCGACACTCACTCCCCCACCCCCCGACACTCACTCCCCCCACCCCCCGACACTCACTCCCCCCCCCGACACTCACTCCCTCCCCCCCGACACTCACTCCCTCCCCCCCGACACTCACTCCCTCCCCCCCGACACTCACTCCCTCCCCCGACACTCACTCCCTCCCCCCCGACACTCACTCCCCCCCCCCGACACTCACTCCCCCCCCCGACACTCACTCCCCCCCCCCGACACTCACTCCCTCTCCCCCGACACTCACTCTCCCCCCCCCCCCCCGACACTCACTCCCCCCCCGACACTCACTCCCCCCCCCGACACTCACTCCCCCCCCCGACACTCACTCCCCCCCCCCGACACTCACTCCCCCCCCCCCCCCGACACTCACTCCCTCCCCCCCCGACTCACTCCCCCCCCGACACTCACTCCCCCCCCCCGACAATCACTCCCTCCCCCCGACAATCACTCCCTCCCCACCCCCGACACTCACTCACTCACTCCCTCCCCCCCCCGACACTCACACCCTCCCCCCCGACACTCACTCCCTCCCCCCCGACACTCACTCCCTCCCCCCCGACACTCACTCCCCCCCCCCCGACACTCACTCCCCCCCCCCCGACACTCACCCCCCCCCCGACACTCACTCCCCCCCCCGACCCGACACTCACTCCCTCCTCCACCCCCACTCACTCCCTCCCCCCCCCCGACACTCACTCCCTCCCCCCCCGACACTCACTCCCTCCCCCCCCGACACTCACTCCCTCCCCCCCCGACACTCACTCCCCCCCGACACTCACTCCCCCCCCGACACTCACTCCCCCCCGACACTCACTCCCCCCCGACACTCACTCCCCCCCGACACTCACTCCCCCCCGACACTCACTCCCCCCCGACACTCACTCCCCCCCGACACTCACTCCCCCCCGACACTCACTCCCTCCCCCCCCCGACACTCACTCCCTCCCCCCCCCGACACTCACTCCCCCCCCCCCCGACACTCACTCCCCCCCCCGACACACACTCACTCCCCCCCCCCGACACTCACTCCCCCTCCCCCCGACACTCACTCCCCGTCCCCCCGACACTCACTCCCCCTCCTCCCCGACACTCACTCCCTCCCCCCCCGACACTCACTCCCTCCCCCCCCGACACTCACTCCCTCCCCCCCCGACACTCACTCCCTCCCCCTCGACACTCACTACCCCCCCCGACACTCAGTCCCTCCCGACACACTCCCCCCCCCCCGACACTCACTCCCTCCCGACACTCACTCCCTCCCCCCGACACTCACTCCCTCCTCCCCCCGACACTCACTCACTCCCCCCCCGACACTCACTCCCTCCCCCCCGACACTCACTCCCTCCCCCCCGACACTCACTCCCTCCCCCCCGACACTCACTCCCTCCCCCTCGACACTCACTACCTCCCCCTCGACACTCACTACCTCCCCCCCGACACTCACTACCTCCCCCCCGACACTCACTACCTCCCCCCCGACACTCAGTCCCTCCCGACACACTCCCCCCCCCCGACACTCACTCCCTCCCCCCCCGACACTCACTCCCTCCCCCCCGACACTCACTCCCTCCCCCCCGACACTCACTCCCTCCCCCCCGACACTCACTCCCCCCGACACTCACTGCCTCCTCCCCCCGACACTCACTCACTCCCCCCCCGACACTCACTCACTCCCCCCCGACACTCACTCACTCCCCCCCGACACTCACTCACTCCCCCGACACTCACTCCCTCTCCCCCGACACTCACTCCCTCCCCCCCGACACTCACTCCCTCCCCCCCGACACTCACTCCCCCCCCCGACACTCACTCCCCCCCCCCCCCGACACTCACTCCCTCCCCCCCCGACTCACTCCCCCCCCCGACACTCACTCCCCCCCCCCCGACAATCACTCCCTCCCCACCCCCGACACTCACTCCCTCCCCCCCCCCGACACTCACTCCCTCCCCCCCGACACTCACTCCCTCCCCCCGACACTCACTCCCTCCCCCCCCGACACTCACTACCTCCCCCCCCGACACTCACTCCCCCCCCCCGACACTCACTCCCCCCCCCGACTCACTCCCCCCCCGACACTCACACCCCCCCCCCCCACAATCACTCCCTCCCCACCCCCGACACTCACTCACTCACTTCCTCCCCCCCCGACACTCACTCCCTCCCCCCCGACACTCACTCCCTCCCCCCGACACTCACTACCTCCCCCCCCGACACTCACTACCTCCCCCCCCCGACACTCACTCACTCCCCCCCCCGACACTCACTCCCCCCCCCCGACACTCCCTCCCCCCCCCGACACTCACTCCCTCCCCCCCCCGACACTCACTCCCTCCCCCCCCCGACACTCACTCCCTCCCCCCCCCCGACACTCACTCCCCCCCGACACTCACTCCCTCCCCCCCGACAGTCACTCCCTCCCCCCCGACACTCACTCCCTCCCCCCCCCGACACTCACTACCTCCCCCCCGACACTCACTACCTCCCCCCCCGACACTCACTACCTCCCCCCCGACACTCACTACCTCCCCCCGACACTCACTACCTCCCCCCCACACTCACTACCTCCCCCCCCCACACTCACTACCTCCCCCCCCACACTCACTCCCTCCCCCCCCACACTCACTCCCTCCCCCCCCACACTCACTCCCTCCCCCCCACACTCACTCCCTCCCCCCCGACAGTCACTCCCTCCCCCCCGACAGTCACTCCCTCCCCCCCCGGACACTCACTCCCCCCCCCCCGACACTCACTCCCGCCCCCCCCCCCGACACTCCCTCCCTCCCCCCGACACTCCCTCCCTCCCCCCCGACACTCACTCCCTCCCCCCCGACACTCACTCCCTCCCCCCCCCCACACTCACTCCCTCCCCCCCCCACACTCACTCCCTCCCCCCCCCACACTCACTCCCTCCCCCCCCCACACTCACTCCCTCCCCCCCCCCACACTCACTCCCTCCCCCCCCCACACTCACTCCCTCCCCCCCACACTCACTCCCTCCCCCCCGACACTCACTCCCTCCCCCCCGACACTCACTCCCTCCCCCCCGACACTCACTCCCCCCCCCCCCGACACTCACTCCCCCCCCCCGACACTCACTCCCCCCCCCGGCACTCACTCCCCCCCCCGACCCCGAGACTCACTCCCTCCTCCACCCCCACTCACTCCCTCCCCCCCCGACACTCACTCCCTCCCCCCCCGACACTCACTCCCTCCCCCCCCGACACTCACTCCCTCCCCCCCCGACACTCACTCCCTCCCCCCCCGACACTCACTCCCTCCCCCCCCGACACTCACTCCCCCCCGACACTCACTCCCCCCCGACACTCACTCCCCCCCCGACACTCACTCCCCCCCGACACTCACCCCCCCCGACACTCACTCCCCCCCGACACTCACTCCCTCCCCCCCCCCCCGACACTCACTCCCCCCCCCCCCCCCGACACTCACTCCCCCCCCCGACACACACTCACTCCCCCCCCCCGACACTCACTCCCCCTCCCCCCGACACTCACTCCCCGTCCCCCCGACACTCACTCCCCCCTCCTCCCCGACACTCACTCCCTCCCCCCCCGACACTCACTCCCTCCCCCCCCGACACTCACTCCCTCCCCCCCCGACACTCACTCCCTCCCCCTCGACACTCACTACCCCCCCCGACACTCAGTCCCTCCCGACACACTCCCCCCCCCGACACTCACTCCCTCCCGACACTCACTCCCTCCCCCCGACACTCACTCCCTCCTCCCCCCGACACTCACTCACTCCCCCCCCGACACTCACTCCCTCCCCCCCGACACTCACTCCCTCCCCCCGACACTCACTCCCTCCCCCCCGACACTCACTACCTCCCCCTCGACACTCACTACCTCCCCCTCGACACTCACTACCTCCCCCCCGACACTCACTACCTCCCCCCCGACACTCACTACCTCCCCCCCGACACTCAGTCCCTCCCGACACACTCCCCCCCCCCGACACTCACTCCCTCCCCCCCGACACTCACTCCCTCCCCCCCGACACTCACTCCCTCCCCCCCGACACTCACTGCCTCCTCCCCCCGACACTCACTCACTCCCCCCCCGACACTCACTCACTCCCCCCCGACACTCACTCACTCCCCCCGACACTCACTCCCTCTCCCCCGACACTCACTCCCTCCCCCCCGACACTCACTCCCTCCCCCCCGACACTCACTCCCCCCCCCGACACTCACTCCCCCCCCCCCCGACACTCACTCCCTCCCCCCCCGACTCACTCCCCCCCCGACACTCACTCCCCCCCCCCCGACAATCACTCCCTCCCCACCCCCGACACTCACTCCCTCCCCCCCCCCGACACTCACTCCCTCCCCCCGACACTCACTCCCTCCCCCCCCGACACTCACTACCTCCCCCCCCGACACTCACTCCCCCCCCCCCGACACTCACTCCCCCCCCCGACTCACTCCCCCCCCCGACACTCACTCCCCCCCCCCACAATCACTCCCTCCCCACCCCCGACACTCACTCACTCACTTCCTCCCCCCCCGACACTCACTCCCTCCCCCCCCGACACTCACTCCCTCCCCCCGACACTCACTACCTCCCCCCCCGACACTCACTACCTCCCCCCCCCCGACACTCACTCCCTCCCCCCCCCCGACACTCACTCCCCCCCCGACACTCACTCCCCCCCCCGACACTCACTCCCTCCCCCCCCCGACACTCACTCCCTCCCCCCCCCCGACACTCACTCCCTCCCCCCCCCCGACACTCACTCCCCCCCCGACACTCACTCCCTCCCCCCCGACAGTCACTCCCTCCCCCCCGACACTCACTCCCTCCCCCCCCCGACACTCACTACCTCCCCCCCGACACTCACTACCTCCCCCCCCGACACTCACTACCTCCCCCCCGACACTCACTACCTCCCCCCCGACACTCACTACCTCCCCCCCCACACTCACTACCTCCCCCCCCACACTCACTCCCTCCCCCCCCACACTCACTCCCTCCCCCCCCACACTCACTCCCTCCCCCCCCACACTCACTCCCCTCCCCCCCCACACTCACTCCCCCCACCCCCCCGACACTCACTCCCCCACCCCCCGACACTCACTCCCCCACCCCC